>NW_007050196.1:0-710 GCF_000164805.1 Carlito syrichta
AAGATAAGGAATCTGGGTTACACGAGTCCTCAGTCCCAAAAATCTTCAGAGCATTTTGGAAAGTTCTAAAAAGAATCAGAGTTTCGAAGAACAATGTATCTAATGAGAATCCTAATATACAGGAAAATAAACAGCCCCTTGCCAAGGGTGAAAAAGAATCGGGGTTATAGCAGTCCTCTGTCCTTAAAATCAACAGGCCATCTCCTGTGGGCTAAACAAGAATCAGGGTTTAGAAGCTGGAACAAAGGTAACAGCATTCCTCATATGCAGAATCTATATGATCTCTAAGGAGAACTAAGAAATCTCTTTTTCATGGTTCCTCCGTCACAATATCTACATGACAACTTGCTAATGGCAAAACAAAAATCAGGGTTTCCAAACAGGATTCTGGGGAAAGGAAGTCCTCATATGCAGGACATTACACGGCCCCTCGGTAAAGAAGAATAAGGAATCTGTGATACACTAGTCCACAATCCGAAAAATCCTCAGGGCTTCTTGCTGGGGTATAAACAAGAATCAAGGCTCGAGCTCGTCTCATGTTTCAGAGATATTTGGCTTGTGGGTATTATGAATCAGTCATTTCAGGACTCCAGCAACATTCTGGTCCACCTGAGATTTGTAATCGTGTATCTGGTAGTACAAAATCCCTTTACATTCCTCGGGACAATTAAGGCCACATTCCCGAAAAAAATGTATCATTTTGCCATATT
>NW_007050197.1:0-618 GCF_000164805.1 Carlito syrichta
AAATTTATACATTATTTTAGTGATTCTAATAAGCATACTAAAACAAGAATGAGAATTCTAGGGAAGGGATATAGGTGCCGTAAGTAATGAATTACCAATAACAGAAAGGAGAAAAAGTCAAGGAACAATAAAGAAAACAAATTGTTTAGACTGAGGCCTCTTAGAGCAGAGTTGATTTTACAGAAGAAAATGTAATAAAAGTGATCTCTTCCTTTACATTTTCCTTTTCTATTCAACTTGGAAATTGCTTGCAAATTCCTGGTTATTAAGCGTTTGTAACAAGGGATATCTCTTGAACAGTAGGAAACAATAATGATGCCTGGGGTGAGACAGAGCGGGGACATTTAGAGGAATAGAAATTATGTTATACATTTCAATGTTCTTGAATTACTTTTTTTTTTTGAGTTGAAGTCTCACTCTGTCACACAGACTGGAGTGCAGTGGCCGCTCCCGGTCACCACATCCTCGACCTGCTGGGCTCTGCAGATCCTTCCACCTCAGCCTTCCAAGTAGCTGGAACTACTGGCACGCACTACCACACCTGGCTAATTTTTTTGATTTATTGTAGAGATGAGGTCTCGCCAAGTTGTCCAGGTGGGGTCTCGAAACTGTGGGCTC
>NW_007050198.1:0-499 GCF_000164805.1 Carlito syrichta
TTCATTTTATTCTTTTTCCTGTACTCTTGTGAAGAACGTTGTTCTTTTTTCCTTTTCTTCTGTGTTTAGTACTTTCTTAAGTGTTTCATGTAGAGATGGTTTTGTGGCTGCATAAGTTCTTAGGGGTTGGATATCTGGGGAAGATTTTAATTCTCCCTCACTGATGAAGCTTAACTTGGCCGGGTAGGTTATTCTTGGTTGAAATTGTTTATCTTTTAGGACTTTGAAGATAGGGCTCCAAGCTCTCCTAGCCTGCAAGCGTTCTGCAGATAAATCTGCTGCTATTCTGATTGGTCTTCCATCGTAGGTGATCTGGCCTTTTTCTCTTGCTGCCTTTAGAATTTTTTCTTTTGTGCCTACTTTATTTAGGCAAATTATTATGTGTCTAGGAGTTGGTCTTCTCATTTGTTGTCTTGTGGGGGTTCTCTGAATCTCTTGTGTTTGTATTTTTGTATCACTGATATATATAATGGAAGTTTTCTTGAATGATCTCATGGAA
>NW_007050199.1:0-1233 GCF_000164805.1 Carlito syrichta
TACTCTCCATTCCATTCCATACCACTTCATTCCAATCCCTTACTCTCCATTCCAATTCATTCCATTCCATTCCATTAATCTCCATTCTTTTCCACTCTTTTGCATTCCATTACCCTACATTCGATTCCATTGCATTTCTTTACTCTCCTTTCAATTCCATTTTATTCCTTTCCACTCCATTGCATTCCATTGTTTTACTCACCTTTCCATACTATTGCATTCCGTCACTCTTCATTCCATTCCATTTTACTCCATTCCGTTACTCTCCATACCATTCAGTTCTGTTACTCTCCATTCCATTTATTTCTATTCTGTTATTCTCCATTCTATTCCATTCCATTCCATTCCGTTATTCTCCATTCCTTTCCATTCTACTCCCTTCAATTTCATTTTTTTGCTCTCCATTCCGTTCCATTCCATTCCATGCCATTCCATTGCATACATTCCATTCCGTTACTTTCCATTCAGTTTCATTCCATTTCATTCCATTCTATTCCATTCCATTCCGTTAGTCTACATTCCATTCCTTTCCATTTCGTTACTCTCCATTCCATTCTATTCCAATCCAATACTCTCCATTTCATTCCATTGCATTCCATTCCATTCCATTCCCCACCATTCCATTCCATTCCATTCCATTCCCTTCCCTTCCGTTTTTCCCCAATCCATTCAATTCCATTCCATTGCACTCCATTCCATTCCAGTCCATTCCATTCCATCCCATGACTCTCCATTCCACTCCATTAGATTCTGTTACTATCCATTCCATTCAATTCCATGTCATTCTGTTACTCTCCATCTATTCCATTACATTCCATTTCATTCCGTTTCTATCCATTCCATTCCCTTACTATCCATCCCATTCAATTCCATGTCATTCTGTTACTCTCCATCTATTCCATTACATTCCATTTCATTCCGTTTCTATCCATTCCATTCCCTTACTATCCATCCCATTCCATTCCATTTCATTCCATTCCGTTCCATTCAGTTATGCTCCATTCGATTGCATTCCATTCCGTTCCTCTCCATTCCACTCCTTTACACTCCATTCCATTCCATTACTCACCATTCTATACCATTGCATTCCGTCATTCTTCATTCCATTCCAAATCACTCCATTCCATTACTCTCCTTTTCATTTAATTCTGTTATTCTCCATTCCATTACTTTCTATTCTGTTACCCTCCATTCCATTCTATTACTCTCCATTCCATTCCATTACACGAATTC
>NW_007050200.1:0-356 GCF_000164805.1 Carlito syrichta
TTTTTTTTTTTTTTTTTTGAGTTGGAGTCTCACTCTGTCACCCAGACTGGAGTGCAGTGGCTGCTCCCGGCCACTGCAGCCTCAACCTGCTGGGGCTCCGGCAATCCTTCCGCCTCAGCCTTCCAAGTAGCTGGAATTACAGGCATGTGCTGCCACGCCCAGCTAATTTTTTGATTTATTGTAGAGATGAGATCTCACCAATTTTCCCAGGCGGGTCTCGAACCCGCAGGCTCAGGCAATCCACTCACCTCAGCTTCCCAAGGCTCAGGATTACAGGCTGAGCCACTGAGCCCGGCTTGCTCTATTTAACTTTAAAGGACAATGTAAAGCTAAAATTAGGGCAAGGGGAATCACAT
>NW_007050201.1:0-709 GCF_000164805.1 Carlito syrichta
CCTATGATCAGGATGATCTTTAAACCAGACCTGAGTTGTCTCCTTCTATTTTATCTGATCATAGTAAATTTTTCATGAGGTCATAAGTGAAAACTAGAAAAGAAAAAGTAGCGGTGGACTATGAGTATTTGAGACACTTTTAAATGAAATTTACTTGTGTTTTGGGAGTCAACTTAGGCCCAATTCTATATACATAATTTCTATGTAATGATAGAGTATTTCTGTGAATGTCCAACTTTATGGCTTTATGTTTGATAACAGTCAATGGGTCTGTCAAGCTGCCTGATAACTTGGTGGACAATGTGAAGCATCCAGTCTCTATTAAAACTCAGTAGAAGCTTAAAACTGTTTCTCAAAAGAAGAGTAGTTATCTGGATAGGATGGAAGTACTTTTTTTCTGCCTGTGCTATGATTTACCTGAAATATAGCAATCTGCTGAAAGCTCCAGATAGTATCTCTCTATTTACCATAGACACTTCAAGTATCTGCTAGAATGCATGACCTAAGTGTCAGCGCAGTTTGTACAGCAGCCTGGATCTGCGACAAAGCTTTCTCATATTCTGGACCCCTAAAAACTAATAGATCTTTTTGATTGCTTGGAAAGTGAGTCATAATGACATACCCAGAAGAGAAATGAGCTTCCTTCAAAATTTCAAAAGGCCCACATACCTAATGGGATGCTTTTCTGTTGTTGCTAATGTTGGAAGGG
>NW_007050202.1:0-755 GCF_000164805.1 Carlito syrichta
AAAGGACTTAATAATTTGGAATATATTATCATAGTTATCATGAGAGAATTTTAGCTCATACCTTTGAATGTTTTTCTGTCTCCTGTCACTTCCCAACAGTTTTTTCCCCCAAATACTCTTTAAAAATCTAAGTAATAGTGTTTGCCTGTGGACACTTGTGTGTTCTGTCATTTTGTTTGCATGTTGACAGCCAATCTGTTGGTTGTTCTACATGGTCTTCCTGGTGGAGAAGTGTGTAAATCTTGAGTAGGGAAACATTTAGTATAGCTTGGGCACTGAACTGTGTGTTCTGAGGAGAATAATGACAGGGTTCAGGTAGAATTTGGGCCACTACCTTCATGATCTTACATGTAGAAAATTTGCAAGCCTAAGAAGAACATGAAGTTGTTTTGTGGAGCACAGGGGAGATTTCCTTATTGATTTAGAATTAGATGGGAGAGGATTGGCAGTAATGGGAAACCATGGGGAGAGAGGGGAGACAGGATTGGCAGTAGTGATAATCTACCTGAGGAAGGGGGACGCACACCTCATCACCAAGTGTACCAGCATAATGAACATTTGTATACTTAACCTTGAATTGTACCCCACATTTTTTAAAAAATAAAAAAATTAAAAGTTAAAGAAAAAGAGATTGGGATGTTTTGAGATGTTGAAAGATACTTTTTTCTTCACTGATATCACTGTGTCTTCATGACTGTCATTATCTTCATATTTAATAACTTGATTTTCTTGACCTTATTCTTTTCTAGAATGGT
>NW_007050203.1:0-741 GCF_000164805.1 Carlito syrichta
AAGGTCCAAAAGGTAGCTCTGAACAGTGCATGCTCAATGAACTATGGGCAAGACCCCAGGTGAGCATGTCTTAACCACGCTGGAAACTCATGTGGAAACCTCACACTCATCATACACTATGAGAAAAGTGCTGGGGGATTTAGAAGACACTCACAGCAATGAGAAAGTGTACTGCTTTTCACCAGCTCTACATGTGTTGGAAACGTCAGCCTCCATGACACACCCCTGCAGAGTTTTGTTCCCAGTTTTACATACCAGGTGCCAAGGGCACACACAGTCTTTCTTAAGGAGGGTTATGTAACAGATCAAAAGACTGCTGCTGAACACATATTTGCAAAGTGACAGCAAGTCATGGTGCTGGAATCTGGCTTTAGCCTTTGGAAGAACTGTAGGCCTGAACGTGAAGTTGAAACCACCTGTTCAATGGCTGGTGGCCTGCTGAGTTTCCTGGGATGGAGTCTGGCAGGCAGAGGACTCTGCATACAGCAGTCACTCAATAAGGACCTTGCAGAAGAACAGTCAGTTCTGAGTGTCAGTGAGGCCAGCAGCCTCCCTCACGACTGCCTGGGCAGGTCTTGGTGAGGATGGTCAGGGCCTGACCTGGTCACTGCCACTGCCAGAGGCCCAGAGGAGGAGGGTGCCTCACGCTAAGCAAGCCTATGGAAGGTAAGATTATGGCAGGCAAGTAAAGAGTAAATAACGATGGGCACTGTGTTCATGTCTATAATCCCAGCACTCTGG
>NW_007050204.1:0-760 GCF_000164805.1 Carlito syrichta
TCACGTTTAGTAGCCTTAGCAAATCCTCCTTGCTCCTGTGGAAGCTTCCTCATGTTGTTATTCAGAGGAACTGAACCATTCAGTGGGACTGTGTTTCCACATTGTACCCAGCTCAATTTTGGTTAAAAAGAGAAAAGATAGTAGTGAATTGAAGAAAAGGGAACCAATGACAAGGTATATTCTTATAAAATCAAGTCTGCAGCCATTCAGGGGAGTAGAAGAGAGGACAGGGACAGAAACAAAGTGTAGATTGCCCATTATGCCTTTGCTTCTAAAGTTAAGATGCTGGACTCTAGCATCCAGTGGCTGTGGAAGAAAAACATGACCAATCACAGGTCCCAGTTATGAGTATGGTGTAGGAAGATAAAGAAGACTGTTTTCTGATTCTTTAGAATCAGCTTATGAGCTACTTGGCTTTAGCCAAAAGACTTTTCAGTCTTAGATGGAAAACTGAATTCAGACTACTGGAACCTAGCTGGGAGAGAAGGAGGCCAATCCAGGAGTAAAGGCATCAGGAAGAGGATAGAGCCAGGTCATGTATATAGCCAGTTCTCCAGGGGATAACGAGTCGTGGGTCTTATCATTTTCAGGCACAACTTGGAATGATTCGTCAGTTAACCTGTGAGCCCGACATGGTGGCGTGCATCTAAAATTCCTTCCAGCTACAAAGAAGGCTGAGTCGGGGGCATAGCCTGAGTCCACCGGTTGGAGTCTGCGATGCCCATGAGCACCTCACTGCACTCTAGCCTGGGCGACAAGA
>NW_007050205.1:0-679 GCF_000164805.1 Carlito syrichta
ATGAATGGTTTACTTAAAGCAATAGATAATATTTCTATCTACATAACAAATTATATTTTTTGACATTTTTATAATTGAACATTGTTTTGCTGCTGAATGGAGCAAATAAAACAGGAAGCAGTACATAAGCTCACAGTCTGAGGTGGAAAAAGCTATTATCCCCACTATTCTAATCATATTCAGACAATATTACCAGCTGAGTAAAATGTAGTACTTTCCTCAGAGAACCCTGAGCAATGAGGGTTAATGACATTTGTTTCCAAGAATGGCAATCAACCACATCTATTTATGGCTGGTAATAAAAAAGAGTATTTATATGAGTTACTGTGGTTGAAACAAAAAATGCTTCCCTGCATTATGATCTTATTGTAACCTTATCCATTCCTGTGAGTTTGACAGAACAGGTACTGTGATCACCCCATTTTGTTGATGAGGAAGCTGAAACTCAGAACTCTTTTTTTTTTTGATCAAATTTTCTTTATTTTTTTTTTTTCATTTTTTTTTTCATGGTTTTGTGGGGTACAGTTAAGGTTTATGTGTACAATGACGTTTCATTCAGGCACCCTGTAGATAAGAAGTGTTTTCCCATCCCCCGACAGATATTTGCTACTGTTAATCCCATCCCCCTCCCCCCCATAGATTCCCAGTACCATCAGTCATTTTCTTATAGTATTGCATT
>NW_007050206.1:0-735 GCF_000164805.1 Carlito syrichta
CAAGGCAAAATCTGTGCCCTAAGTCATTCAAGGGTGCTACAGCTGCAGGGAGTGGTGTGTGTAGGTCCAGGAAGAAGAAAAAGGAATAAATGACACATCAGAAACTAAGGTGGCAACAATAAAACAATGCATGCTCCCACCCAGCTCATGGAGTTGTTTACAAGAAGCACACACCTCAATAGTTGTCAGTGTTTGTGACAACTTCTTATCAGTAATCATCTCTAGATATCTAACTGTTACTGAGCAGGGCAAAACGAAATCAACATTTTCCAAATGAAATATATCTCTTTCCCATGAGGGCAGCTAAGTTTTACTCGCCAGCATTGTTTTCATTGGCTGAAAGATCAACATCTAAGTCTCTAAATGGCATCTCATTTCAGGTGTGCAAAATCAGCATTGCAAAATTATCACAAACACTGATTTGCACAGCCCACTGTTTAGAGGTACAAAGTCAGACACCGGCAGGCATCAGTAAATGTTTGCAAATATGTGAATGAACGTATAGGCTAAACAAACAACTCCAGCTTGTACTTACATTTTGTTTCAACCTGGGGCACTAATGAGCTTAGTCAATGAGGAGGAAAAAATAATCAGCGACAGGAAGTGGGGGGTGGGGGATCTTTTCACTTTTTCACAATTTCTAACACCCTCTTACTCGTCCACCAGACACTGCGCTGTTGCCATAATGATCACGTCCCACCCCCACTTAAAAGAGTTTCCTTACTCCGCAAAAAA
>NW_007050207.1:0-698 GCF_000164805.1 Carlito syrichta
AGATGTCCATCTTACCTAAGGCAATCGACAAATTCAATGCAATACCCATCAAATTACCAGCAACATTCTTCTCAGACCTAGAAAAAACAATGCAGGAATTCATATGGAAACACAAACATCCAAGAATAGCCAGAACAATCCTCAGCAAAAAAAACAAAGCAGGTGGTATCACATTACCAAACTTCAAACTTTACTATAAAGCTACAATCATCAAAACAGCTTGGTATTGGTATAGGAACAGGCATATAGACCAATGGAATAGAATTGAGATTCCAGAAGCAAAACCTCAATTTCTCAACCAACTCATCTTCGACAAAGCCTCCACGACCTACCACTGGGGAGAGGAGAACCTATTCAGTAAATGGTGCTGGGAAAACTGGCTGACCACATGCAGAAGATTGAAACAGGACCCCTATCTATCCCCATGCACAAAGGTTAATTCCAAATGGATCAGAGACCTAAATGTAAAACCTCAAACCATAAGAACCTTAGAAAATGAAGGAAATACCCTCATGGAAATCGGAACTGGCATCCAATTCCTGAACAAAACCTGAAACCCACAGCTCATAAGAGAGAAAATAGACAAGTGGGACCTTATTAAACTGACAAGCTTCTGCAAAGCCAAAGAAACCATCAAGAGAGCAAGGAGACAGCCTACAGACTGGGAAAAAAATATTTGCCAACACCAGTTCTGACAA
>NW_007050208.1:0-667 GCF_000164805.1 Carlito syrichta
GCAGCGCGGGTCCAACTTGCTTCTGGCCTTGGGCGTCTGGAGTGCAGGCTCCGCAGCAGCCCTGTTCTCAGCTCACATGACACTGACCACAGGCAGGTCCCTGGGGTCTCTGGGCTTCACCCACCCCCATATGGAAATAGTGGATGGGTGGGCTTGGCTTGGGACCCTCCCAGCCACCTCTAAGGCTGTGTAGTTCTGGACTTGAAGGTCGTGAGATATTAGTCATTGTCTTTGGGGATGTCCGGTTGTCACCAGTGTGTCAGGTAGCCCCGTTCCACAATATTAATGTGTACCGAGCACTTACTATGTGCAGGGCTCCAAGCTAGGCAGACCCAGGAAAACCTCTTGGCAACCCCGGGAAGTAGTAACTTATTATCGCCATTTGACAGACGAAGCTGAGGTACAGAGCCAAGGCCCCACAGCACGAGAGATCCGAACTCAGGCTCTCTGACTGTAGGTTCCAGGAGCCCCAGGTTCAAGTCCTACCTCCTCCAGGAAGCCATTCCCGACACTCAGGCTGGGTTAAGCACCCTCTCTGGGTTCTCATGCATGCTGGGCTTCCCCGTTCCCGCCCACTCTGTACGCTTGCTCTCTGGATCAGCCTTTCTCCTCACAGGACTGTGAACCTTGTGAGGTACGCTGGGCCATCTTGGTCATGTCTGTGTCC
>NW_007050209.1:0-612 GCF_000164805.1 Carlito syrichta
ATTTCTTGTTGATGGAGTGAGTCTTTTATCATTATGTAGTGGCCCTCTGTATCTTTTTATATTTTTGATAGCTTAAATGGTATTTTGTCTGAAATTAGGATCGCGACTCCTCCTTTCTTTTGTGTTCCATTCGCCTGGAAATTTGTTTCCCATTCTCTTACTTTGAGTCTGTGCTTGTCCTTTCTAGTGAGATGGGTCTCTTGAAGGCAGTATATTGTTGCCTGGCGATGTTTTATTCATTTTTCCATTCTATGTCTTTTCAGTGGTGCGTTTAGTCTATTCACATTTAGGCTAATTATTGAAATGTGAGAGTTCACCCCTAACATGTAGTTCTTTTAAAGTTTTTCCACTTGGTTTGCTGTCTTTATTTTGTTTTGGCGGTTGATTCATATGTATTTTATTCTTTTTCCTGTACTCTTGTGAAAAATGGTGGTCTTTTTTCCCCTTTTCTTCTGTGTTTAGTATTTTCTTAAGTATTTCATGTAGAGGTGGTTTGGTGGCAGCGTAGATTCTTAGGGATTGGATATCTGGGAAATATTTTAATTCTCCCTCACTGATGATGCTTAATATGGCAGGGTAGGTTATTTCGTGGTTGAAATTGTTTATCTTTTA
>NW_007050210.1:0-820 GCF_000164805.1 Carlito syrichta
CACAAGACAAGGATGCCCACTCTCACCCCTCCTGTTCAACATAGTATTGGAAGTCCTGGCTCGAGCAATCAGAGAAGAGAAGGCAATCAGGGGTATCCAAATAGGAAAAGAGGAAGTCAAATTATCTCTCTTTGCAGACAACATGATTGTATACCCTGAAAACCCGAGAGAATCTGTCAAAAACCTCCTTACACTGATAAAGACCTTTGGCAAAGTCTCAGGATACAAAATAAATGTACAAAAGACAATCACATTTCTCTACACCAATAATAAACAAACAGAAACCCAAATAAAAAACACAATTCCATTCACAATAGCCACAAAAAAATTGAAATACCTTGGCATCTTCCTAACCAGAGACGTGAAAGACCTTTACAAGGAAAACTACAAAACACTGCTCAAAGAAATCAAAGTTGACATAAACAAATGGAAAAACATTCCATGCTCATGGATCGGAAGAATCAACATTGTGAAGATGTCCATCTTACCTAAGGCAATCTACAAATTCAATGCAATACCCATCAAATTACCAGCAACATTCTTCTCAGACCTAGAAAAAACAATGCAGGAATTCATATGGAAACACAAACGTCCAAGAATAGCCAGAACAATCCTCAGCAAAAAAAAAAAAACAAAGCAGGTGGTATCACACTACCAGACTTCAAACTTTACTATAAGGCTACAATCATCAAAACAGCTTGGTATTGGCATATAGATCAATGGAATAGAATTGAGATCCCAGCAGCAAAACCTCAATTTATCAACCAACTAATCTTCGACAAGGCCTCCACCACCTACCACTGGGGAGAGGAGAACCTAT
>NW_007050210.1:2235-12940 GCF_000164805.1 Carlito syrichta
GGAAACACCCCATATCAACAAGGTGCCTGAATGAAACGCAATTGTATACCTAACCCTTAATTGTACCCCACAACTTCACAATAAAAAAATAAAAATAAAAAATAAAAATGGAGCATATACAGTAATAAAAGAAAAGACCCCTTTCTATCAGCTATACCAAAAATGTATTACTAACAACATATTGATAAAACAAAATACTGCATGCAAGCAAAAATTAGAAGAAAATATAGAAATATGTCTTTAGGCTATCCAAGTCAAAAATTTTATATAGAGGTCACAAAATATTCAGACTATAAAATAAAATAAAATAAATTCAACATAACAAATTTTATATAGAGGTCACACAAATTCAGACTATATAATAAAATAAATTCAGCACAATAAATTTAAAATTATATACATGATACTACATAAAATAGAATGATATGCAACAAATGAGAGAGAGAGAACTCAATAGGAAAAAAAATGAATGAACAAGCATTCCAACAAAAGTAGAAATATAAAATATTTTATAAAAATATAAGAAATGTATATTAAAAGCACAGTGAGATTCCATTTAATGTCTTTAGATGGGCAAAAATTATTGTCCAATCACACCAAATGTTGGCAGGCAAAACAGTCATGTGGGCACCAATACACTGACAGTGGCAGTATAAATAGAAATAACTACATTGGAAAGGGACTTTGCATTAATGTGCAAATTTGAGCATATGACTATCTTATGAGCTAGCAATATTTCCTTGGTTTATACCGTGGAAAAACTTCTGCACATGCTTAAAAAAAGCATTCAAACTGAAGTTTATATTAGCTTTGATTTTGTAATAGCCAAAACAGAAATAGCAAAATGTCTATAGACATAAAAATCAATGCAAAAATTGAAAAGTTGTACAGTGGCATGTGAGACAGAGTAAAAATGAAAAGAGTTATAGATGCCCAATTCATGACCGGATCATAGAACTACAATATTCAGTGAAAAAAAAAAAAAAAATGCTGACTACTATATCTAAGATGTCTTATTTTAAAATCTCAAAACAAGTAAAGCTAAATAATCTTATGAAGACCTATGATAAACCAAAACTTCTTAAAAGTAAAGAAAAAAACAAAAGAAATACAAAATTCATGAAAGATGTTCCAATAGAGAACTTCAAATATGAATTTCTAGCTATTAAACTGGATGATGAGTTCATCAATGGTGTATTGTTTTTATTATTATGTTATATGTGCATTCGAATAATTTTCATTTTTTATAATATAATTTTAATATTTTATAATACACCGAAGCATGTATGAACATTTTTCTCATTCAATTCTCACTAATATACTGAGAATTAATTTCCATATCACTAAGAAAGAAATGTTTAGAATCACTTACCCATGTCACACATCCAATTAGGATTAAATTGAAATTAGTACCTTTCCAGTGCTGATATCACTTTGCAGTGAACTACTTTTTTTTGAGAAAAGGTAGAACATAAAAGGGAATTCGATAGCATGTAGTGTTCCCCAACTACTTTGTGGAATTGGCTTAATGCCATGGCGAAGTCATACAAACACCATTTTAATTAATTTGGTACATGACTCTGAGATAGGAGTATTTTATTATGCTTCTGGTGTGGCGGTGGGAGTGGACATGAAGTGGAGTTGGTTCAGTTCAGCTCCACATGTAGACAGGTTCGCAAGCTCTTCCTTCCCTGCCACCAATAGTGGAGTAGGCACATAGGCTTCCTTTTCAGATACTCGCCCATATCCTGAGACTTTTCAAGTGTTAGTGGCAGTTTAGTAGATTTGACGATTGTCTACATGGGGTCAGTGGAATCTGGATACAGCAACATCTCAAGACATGCATAAATATCTTCCCAGGTGAATGACCAATGGATAATGCGCTTAGTGCTCATGAAACAATGGATGCTAAAATAAATGTCAGCTAGCTGGGCTCGGTGGCTCAGCCTGTAATCCCGCGCCTTTGGGAGGCTGAGGTGAGTGGATTGCCTGAGGCCGCGGGTTCGAGACCCGCCTGGGCAGTGATACCTCATCTCTGCAATAAATCAAAAAACCAGCCGGGCGTGGTAGCGCGCACCTGTAGTTCCAGCTACCTGGAAGGCTGAGACGGAAGGATCGCCGGAGGCCAGCAGGTCGAGGCTGCGGTGGCCGGGAGCGGCCACTGCACTCCAGTCTGGGCGACAGAGTGAGACTCCAACTCAAAAAAAATAAAAAATAAAAATAAATGTCAGCTAACTCAAGGAACACTTTGGCAAAGGCATTTGCGATGCTGATCAAAAGGAGACTGGATGACTTGAGTTCTCTAACCTTTCACAAAATTCAGAGGCTGGGAGATGGGTGGTACTTGTAAGATGGTGGTTGGGCAGTGTCTCCAGGTGTTCACTCAGTAACATAGGGCAAGATCCCACTGGGTTTGATGACCTCTTTTCATGCCCTTCAACCCACACCAGCCTCCGCTCCTTCATTAAGTCTTCCAATTGTCATCCTTCTTCCAAGCCCCGGGAATTATTTTTGAATATTATGGGGTGAGCTTTACTCTTGCTCACAATGTAGGCTCTCTTTGCACGCAGCTTTCTTGTCTCATTTCTTCCCTGGGCAATAAGCACAGGATGTTCTCAACTGAGTCATTGTAGGAAAAAGCCAACTGTTTGTACAAGAAAATACGACACATGATTATTTGAATCATCCCTTCACACTATGATCTAAGATTTCATCAGGTATTTTATTTATAATTGTAACCCACTAACTAACTATTCCTCGCAGAACAACTGGCAAGGCACTTTACTGAATAATTAGGAGATTTTTTTTCCAGATGATTTATGTTATTGTTGACATAAATTTGAGATTTTTTTAGAAAAGCGGAACTTCTGGAGTGATGATAGTTATTTTTCAGTTAATCTCACCCAATACTGTTTAAATCTACAGTAATATAGCTATATAGTAAGCAATAACATTCTATGTATCTGTAATACTAGCATTGTCCTAAAAAAAGTGATTAAAACAGCAAACAGGAAGGTAATAGTCACTGAATACACATGGGATGCCACAATTGGTAGATATTTTCACATGATATTATATTGTATTTTATCCTCAAAGCAAAGCAAAATGAGCCTTATTTCATATATAAAGACCTCAAAATAAAGAGAGAACAAATATATTTAAGGTAACAGGACTAATAAGTAACAAAGTTAAATATCTTCTTGTTTCCGAAGATCGTATTTTCTCACTCTATAATACAACTTATAGCATAGAACTAGATGTGAAAAATAGTCTATTTATTGCTTAATTATTGTCTTAAATAATGATGCTTGAAACATGATTCTATTACTTATTCACAAAGTAGAATTAATTCCTATAACTCGTTTTAAATCTCTGTAAAATAGTAACTCTACAAGTTTCAATGAACAATGCAGAATTTAACTATAAATAATTTTCCCATCTGTTGTAATGTTTGTCATGATGTTTAAGTACTAGTAGCTATGATCTAGTCCACAGTAATTATATTGTTTTATTATGCAATTCTTGAAGCACTTCACACAGGTGATTGTTTCAGCAAACTTATTTTATACAAATTATCTTATCTCATTTTGAAATGTAAATTAATGTTATTAATTGCAATAGTTTTCCATTGACTATGTGTGGTTTAAGCAAGAATTGCCCATACATGCTCTTGTCCATGAAAAAAAAGAAAAGAAAAAAAAAAGCAGAAGTCAAGATCTTTTTCAAACTTGTCACTGAGAGATTCCCCCTTCCCACTCAGTTACTAAAATAAAACATCCACAAAAGCAAGAGCTCTGTGTGCTTATGTTACTACTGTTTCTCCAAATCCTAGAAGAATGCCTATCATATGGCAGGTATTTGTTTGTCAAACTAAATATTTGTTAAGTGGATGAATTCATGAATTCATAACAGAGAATACTGTTGCTGCAAATAATATTCCTGTCTTTGCTTGTGACTAGCTCTTAAACCCTAAGATTCAGAATATACCAATGAAAAAAAGAAAACTGAAATAAAAGTTCAAACATTGCCAATGTCCTTATAGTATTCACAAATGTAGAAGTTCTTGATATAAGTGACTAATCACCAAAATACTTATATTAACTTTTTTAAATAGTAAACTAAAAGTCATTACGTACAAAAATATTGTCTAATTATATTCAGATATGTGCAATGATGGAAAGTACATATTAAATCTTATTTTATAATTATTTCAATTATATTTTAGTACTATGACTATATATGGATTTTAAACCAGTTTACAAATAAATTAACACTTAGATGTTTTAATGTATTTTTTAAGTAGCACTGTGTCTTTACATATTTAGTATTAATGAAAAAATAATTAATTGTAAATTGGTATGTTATTTTACATCCTAAAAAAAAGTTGAATTAATACTAATATTAACTCTGAGTTTTCAAATTACTTCAGGAAAAATAGATATTGATGTAGCCATGATAGCTCTAACAGGTGTTGACACTATCCTTGATAAAATGTACACATGAATTCATCTCTTCTAAAACAATTTCTTTAGTACTGAGCTATGAACATCTAACAAATGACTATTTAGAATATGTGAAGTTGTACCATAGTTTAAGGAAAAGTTTTTGAATTAGGAGTTAAATCCACATTAGTCAAGTGTCCCCAGTGATTAATTAGAAGAAGATCTAGAAGTGCTAATTGTGCCACTAGGGAATCCTTAACGGTGATTCTGCGCTTGCTTTGAAGTTTTGTCAAAAGGACTTGCAAAATATCTGTATGTGTAATACCTAGATATGTAAATGGTATCACATTTCTAAATTATGTTATAATACAAGTAGCATTGCTATGAGCCTATCCAAACTTAATCATATGGCTCCTCGTAATCAATTTTTTTTTTAGTTTAATTATTTTCTCTTAAATTGGTCACATCAGTTTAAATAACTATTCATTCTCATTCACACTTTAAGATTCAGGAAAATGTCTACATCAGTTTTACTAAGGAAATAATAGCTGAAGAGTTTTACTTTGTGAACCATGTGTTTTTCTGTCTAATTTAGCCTTTTTGGTTATTTGGTCATCTAAAAATATTTTTTTAAAAATTTAAGTGCTAAGTGTCTACATGTTAAAAAGTATAGATGTAGTTGTAACAAAACAATTATATAAATTCATGAAGAACTGTATTTGTTTTTTTGGTAACCAATAAGGACCAAAGTCAGGATTTCACCTATTGAAACTTACTGTACTTGAAAGTGGAATCCTTGTCTGTTATCTTACAAGAATCTATAAAGAGCTATAGGTTCCAGAATCCTTTCCTCAGTACAATTCAGCAAAATCCCAGATGAATCTTTCTTATTATTATTTCTGGTTAATTTCCTCAGAGAAAGCCAGTTATAAAAAAACTAATAATTGCATCATTTTATTTATAGCACATATTCACTTTGTAAATTAAGTCCTTTGGTTTTTCTATAAGGGGGGACACCAGAAAACTGATATTTATTTATAAAAACTTATGTATTTTTTCTTACATGCTTAAACTTCAGTCACCTTTAAAGTAGTCTCCATTTGAAGCAATACATTTAATGAGACACTTTTTTCCACTGCTCAAAACAATTTTTGAAATCATTAATTTTGAGGCCTTTCAGTGCTTCTGCCATTTTTTTGTTTTACTTCTTCCATGTTGGCAAACATTGGCACAAAAATCTTTCCTTTTCAGGATGTTTTTCATATGAAGAGACAAACAACAAAAAAAAGTCTCTCAGGGCAAGATCAGTTGACTAGGGAGAGTAGGGCACAGTGGGCATGCCATTTTTGATTAAAAACTGTTGAACACTCAGGTGATATGACCAGGTGTGCTTATAAATCACTCATAATGAAATGGGCAAATATGTTGAAATAACCTAAAAACAAAAATAAAAATCCCCTGAAGCTGAACACAGTCTCTCACAAAAACGCTAGCTTGTATACTGATGCTGATGGGTTCCTAGAACATTTACTTAGTTGGGGAAGGCAGTATCACAAAGAGTTCACCCTCCAAAAGATAATTCCAGTTTTTTGGGTCCTCCATCGTAACTGCATGACAGACTTTTTGAAGCTAATGTTGAATGTATTGGAAAACTAGCTGGTTTCCGTTTAGGAGAATTATATTTTTTCCCTATTACTGTAAATAGGAATTACTCAATTGGATAACTTAAAACCAGGCATACTTATTATGTTACTGTGCTAGAAGACAGAAGTCTAAGATAAGTACCTAGAGGAGTGCGTGTGTGTGTGTGTGTGTGTGTGTGTGTGTGTGTGTGTGTGTGTGTGTTTTACTTTAGCTGATATCAGTTTCCTTGCCTATTTCTTCTTCCTTAGGCTATCTACATTCATTGACTCATGGCTCTTTTCTCAGTCTTCAAAGCTGGCAGGGTAGCGTTCTATGTTCCTCTTTGAGCCACAGCTTCTTTCTAAAACTAAACTTTCTGAGTATTTCAGTCCTACCTGGATGTAATATTTTCATCTGATGATTCTTAATGATATCTGCCAAGTTCCTTCATATAAGTTAACATATTAATAGTCTGTCATATTAACAGACTCTGGAAATTTTGAAATGTCCATCTCTGGGGGTTTATTCAGATAGGCGGAAGAATCATTAATATTAGTTGAAAAGAATTACTTGCTGTAATTTCCGTGACCACTACAAAGCCCCTCCCATGAGTATTAGCTCTAATACCAATTCAGTTGCCAAATACATAATTTTTATTTAGTGCTCATATTCAAAATTCTCTAAAGCATGTGAATATACATAGACATTCTCTCCATTGTGGCCATTATTTCTATATCTTTGGGAGTCCCTCTACCATATTCTATTAGTGAAGTTTATTCTTCTTATAAAACTAATGTTTAAAGTAGAAAGACCCACAAAGATTCTAAAACTGGTCTGAAATGTATACAAATAGATACACTTAATTTTTCCCATTTATTGAAAAAAATTAAGTAAATAGGTTATTTGGATTGAGTGTACCTAATTGATTATTTTGCTGTTATAAATGTGCATTGGTTGTTGTATGAATAATTTTTTTCTAAAAATATTTATTTTGGTTCCATTCTATTTAGGTCCAACTATGTACCAGAAACTACAATAACTATTAAAAAAAAACAAAAGCAAGACATAATACATTATAGATCTCACAATCTCTTCATTGAAATAAAATATACAGCAAAACTTAAGCACATTAAGATAATAATATCATGGAGATAAGTAAAACATGCTTAGGTGACATAAAGAATGGATCACCTCAGAGAAAGAAAAGAAAAGATCAGAAGAAATTTTACAAAGCAAGTAATATATGAGTTAAATATTGAGTAACAAATAAGAACCTGTCAAACAAAAGATACCATTTAAGATAAATGAGGCAGCTTGTGGCAAGACATAGTATAAGAAAAAAATAAAAGTTAAGCAACTGTAACTATTTCCATATGGTTGAATCATAAAATGGAATAAAAATTGGATTTATCTCACAAAAAGCACCAGATTTAGATGTATATGGTTATTTTGGGAAATTCAACCAAACTTTCAAAAGAGCAGATAGCAGTAATACTCCCTAAATTAGTCTAAAACATTTTTAAAAATAAAAAAATTCTAATTTTTTTATAACAAGGAAATTGTTTCCATCTAAATTGAATAAAAATAATACAAAAAGCACAGGTCAACATGATGAAAAATATTGAATATTAAAAATATTAAATAGGCTGTGTGCGTGACTCACACCTGTAATCCCAGCGGCTTTGGAAGTTGAGGTAGAAGGATCACTTGAGACCAAAAGTTTGAGACCTGCCTGGACAACAAAATGAGAATCTGTATCTACCAAAAATAGAAAAATTAGTCAGGCATAGTGAAGCCTGTCACTAGTCCCAGTTATTCAAGAGGCTGAGGCAGGAGGAATCTCTGAATCCAGGAGTCTGAGGCTACAGTGACTCATGATTGTGCCATTGCACTCCAGCCTGGGTGACAGGGTGAAGCCCTTTCTTTAAAAAATTAAATAGAGTATTATAAAAGATAACATTAAATAATACAGGATGACAATGTGGGATTAAATCTATTAATTCAAGTTTGACTCAATATAACATAATTCCACTAATATCATGTAACATATTATTAGATCTCAGGGGAAAGCATGCTTACTGTCATAGATGCTGAAAATTATGTCAATACGTGTTAACACACATATCTAATTTTTTATGAAGTAAAAAAAAGAATCAAGGGATACTTTTGCACTAAAGTCAGTACTTGCATCACAAACATTAGAGACATTTTTAGAAAAGTCAAGAAAATCTGACTGCTATTTATACCAGTTTAACTTTGTACTAGAGACATTCATTCATGCAATTTGACAGAAGAAAAGAAAACACACAGCTTTTATACAGTGCTAGTTAAAATGCAATGGCAGAACCATTCTGAAGGAGAATTTGAGAATTCCAAACAAGCCTCATATGACTTTATCTTTTGATCTAGACATCTTATTTATAGAAGTCTGTGATAAATATACATTTCCAAAAATAAACAATTTCATAAGCAGAAGATTATTTTTTTATTTTTTTATTTTTTGAGTTGGAGTCTCACTCTGTCACCCAGACTGGAGTGCAGTGGCCGCTCCCGGCCACCGCAGCCTCGACCTGCTGGGCTCCGGTGATCCTTCCGCCTCAGCCTCCCAAGTAGCCGGAATTACAGGCATGCGCTACCACGCCCGGCTGATTTTTTGATTTATTGTAGAGATGAGGTCTCGCTGCCCAGGCAGGTCTCAAACCCACGGGCTCAGGCAATTAATTTTTACAGTCTTGTTCACAATTATAAAATATCGCTAAAATCTAAGTGACCATAGTTAGAAAAGTAATTCCACAAACATGACATAATCACAAAATTCAGTGATATAAAGCATAACATAGAAGAAAGAAATATCTATGACCTGATATAAAATAATTTCCAGAACATACTACTATTTTTTAAAACAAGAAGGAAAACTGAATCTATAGTATATTACCTTCATGCAAGAAGAGACAGAATATAAAATATTTTTGGTTTATTTTTGTAAAATAAATTATAGGTACAAGGAAAAAAAATAATGAAATGTATTACCAATAGAAGAGAAGAAAAATGAAGTGAGAAGACTGCAGCATTTGTGGGATGTAGCTAAAAGTGTTTGTGTAATTTTAGCTTGCAAAGTATTTGAAAATTTTATAGCCTTAAATGTTTATGTAAGATAAAAAGAGAAATTTTAAAATTTAAATTCTAACTTTCTATCACATGAAAATAGAAAAAGAAAGACGAATGAACCATGGAGAGTTTATAGTAAGATATTTATTTGGCTATTATTTGCGATTTTAAAAAATTCAAATGAAACATTTTAAAAAATTTTATTAATGAAAGTTTATCATTTTAAAATGTCCTCTGTAGATTTCTTTAAAATTATTTTCCCAAATTAAAATGATACAATTATTTTGAATATTTTATTTCAAATAAATTAATTATTCTATAATTATTTTCTTAATTTTGTTTTTTAGACCATTTTAATAATAAAGTGAGAAAAATCAAGAAATTTAATTAATATAAATACCATTATATTTTATTTCAATTATTATCAATATAGGTAGGAGCATTTTTGAAATATCCTTATTAAAAACGTTTTAAAATTAGTATTTTGATTTCCAGTAAGATGGCGATGGAACGGGTCAGATAGTGAGAGTCTCTGCAAAAGTGATCATCCATACAGGCTCTCTGTGTGAGTGGGTGTGTCGGCAAAGACTTGCACTGCCCCACACAGCTCTGCCCGGCCTCCAGCCTGGGACCTAGAGGTTATCTCCTCATCAAACTTGGAGAGATAGATGCCCCTCTCCTATGCTGGAAAAGGTGCAGGCATGTCAGATCTGAGTGGGAGACTTGGCAGCAGTGGCAGCAAGCTGGGTGAGTACAGATCTGATCCACTCTCCTCCCCTAGTAGTCCATGGGGCTTCTAATCCAAGCTGAGAGCAACCCTACAAGTCTGGGCTGAGAGCAGAGGGTAGAACTGGAGACCAGAGCTGAAAGAAAGTTGGAGTTACAGAAATGGTCTCAGAGTTTTGATTTTTTGTTTGTTTGTTTTGCTGCTTGTCTTTTGTTTCTTTTTGTTTTAATTTTTTTCTTCTCTGTTTTTGATTACATTTTCATATTTGCTTTGTTTCTGTTATTTTGATGCTTTTTTTAGACTTCTTGTTTTTGTATGGGTATTTTTGATGAAGACTACAACAATAGGAAGGTTTTGTCTGTTTGTGTGTTTGTATGATTGTCTGTATTTTTTTTTTTTTTGAATTGGAGTCTCACTCGGTCACCCAGATTGGAATGCAGTGGCCGCTCCCAGCCACTGCAGTCTCAACCTGCTGTGCTCTGGCGAGCCTTCTGCCTCAGCCTTCCAAGTAGCTGGAACTACAGGTGTGTGCTACCATGCCTAGCTAATTTTTTGATTTATTGTAGAGATGAGGTCTCCCCAAGTTGCCCAGGTAAGTCTCGAATCCACGGACTCAGGCAATCCACTCACCTCAGCCTCCCAAAGCATGGGATTACAGGTTGAGCCATCAAGCGCAGCTAGTCTGTATTTTTTTTAAATCTTTTCTTTCTTTGTTTCTCTGTTTCTTTGTTGGTGCACCTGGCTATTTTTCCTCCTCCTCCTCCTCCTTCTCCTCCTCCTCCTCCTCCTCCTCCTCCTCCTCCTC
>NW_007050210.1:12960-13685 GCF_000164805.1 Carlito syrichta
CATATTGACCTTACACAGACCCCTGGAAAGTCAGCAAACCCCTGAGAATACAAACTTAGGAATGCAGACAATAGAGAACTCCCAGAATGACTGGTCTCTAGCCACAAGCACACATATCAAGATATTAATAGAGAGAATAAATAGAAATGATGAGAGACAAGAGAAAAGATTGAAGGAGTTGATAACTTAGACAACAGCAATAAAGAATACAATGGCCGGGCTCGGTGGCTCAGCCTGTAATCCCGCGCCTTTGGGAGGCTGAGGTGAGTGGATTGCATGAGTCCGCGGGTTCGAGACCCGCCTGGGCAGCGAGACCTCATCTCTACAATAAATCAAAAAATCAGCCGGGCGTGGTAGCGCATGCCTGTAATTCCGGCTACTCGGAAGGCTGAGGCGGAAGGATCACCGGAGCCCAGCAGGTCGAGGCTGCGGTGGCCGGGAGCGGCCACTGCACTCCAGTCTGGGCGACAGAGTGAGACTCCAACTCAAAAAAAAAAAAAACAAAAAAAAAAAAAAAAAAAAAAAAGAATACAATGAATGAAATAAATAACAAACAAACTGATAAGCATGGAAAGCAGAATTAACCAAGCAGAAGGAAGACTCTCAGAAACCAGAGGACCAAAATATGGAACTAAGTCAAACTTTTAAAAACATAGAAAAGAAGCTGAAAAAGAGAAAACAAAACCTCCAAGAGATGAGTGATTATTTCAAGAGGCCGAACCTAA
>NW_007050210.1:13705-71273 GCF_000164805.1 Carlito syrichta
TTCTTCTTCTTCTTCTTCTTCTTCTTCTTCTTCTTCTTCTTCTTCTTTCCCTCCACCTTCCTCTGATCTTCCTCCTTCCTTTCTCTATTATTTTCCTTTTTCTTACATCATTTTGCTTTCTGGGAGGGAAATATATACTCCCACTGCATGGACTGATTATAATATGGTAGGAAGTGGGTTTCAGGGGGTCCAAAATCTGTCAGTAGGTACTGGAATCTGCAAATAGTTTCTGAATCACATCTAAATCTCAAAAATGCAAAAAGTACAGCTCCCCACCTACAGTCCATCTTCAGAATTGAGCAAAGTCAAAAGACCTACATAAGGAAGACGAGGCTATGAGCAAACAGAAGTAAAACTACCCCCTATCACTGAACCACAGAATCAAAGAAGAGGTTAAAAAATTGGGAGGAAAATCTACACAAATGAAGAAAAATCAAAGGAAGCATATTGACCTTACACAGACCCCTGGAAAGTCAGCAAACCCCTGAGAATACAAACTTAGGAATGCAGACAATAGAGAACTCCCAGAATGACTGGTCTCTAGCCACAAGCACACATATCAAGATATTAATAGAGAGAATAAATAGAAATGATGAGAGACAAGAGAAAAGATTGAAGGAGTTGATAACTTAGACAACAACAATAAAGAATACAATGAATGAAATAAATAACAAACAAACTGATAAGCATGGAAAGCAGAATTAACCAAGCAGAAGGAAGACTCTCAGAAACCAGAGGACCAAAATATGGAACTAAGTCAAACTTTTAAAAACATAGAAAAGAAGCTGAAAAAGAGAAAACAAAACCTCCAAGAGATGAGTGATTATTTCAAGAGGCCGAACCTAAGATTAATTGGAATCCCTGAGACAGGCAGAGAGACAGAGACTACCCTGGAACAAACATTCCATGAAATTATTCAAGAAAACTTCCCTTGTCTCATCAGTGATGTGACCATTTAAACACAAGAAACTCAGAGAACCCCTGCAAGACAACAAATGAGAATACCAACTCTTAGACACATAGTAATTAGTCTACACAAAGTAGCTATAAAAGAAAAAATCCTAAAGGCAAAAAGAGAGAAAGGTCCGACTACATGCCAGGGAAGAACAGTTAGAATAGTGGCAGACTTATCTACAGAAACACTTTAGGGTAGGAGAGCTTGGAGCCCAATCTTCCAGTTCTCAAAGATAAACAATTTCAACCAAGAATTACCTACCCAGCTAAGCTAAGTTTCATCAGTGATGGAGAATTATAATCCCTCCCAGAGATTCAATCCCTCCAGTCCGACTCTGCAAGAAAAACTTAAGAAAGTATTAAGCACAGAAGAACGGAAAAAAAGAATGAAAATGGCCTTCCCAAGAATGCAGGAAAAAGATTGAAAACACACAGTAATCAACCCAAAGATCAAAAGAAAGATGACAAACAAATAAACAAGCAAACAGCAGCAACAACAACAAACTCTAAAAGAACTTCATTTCAGGGATAAGCTCTAAACTCTCACATCTCAATAATTAGCCTGAATGTAGATGGAGCAAATGCACCACTGAAAAGACGTAGAATGGCAAAATGGGTAAAATATCATGAGGCAACAATATATTGTCTCCAAGAGACTCATCTCACCAGAAAGGATACACACAGACTCAAAGTAAGAGGGTGGGAAACAATTTCAGACAAACAGAATACAAAAGAAAGCAGGAGTTGCAATCTTAATATCAGACAAAATACCCTTTAAGCACTCAAAAAGTTAAAAAGATACAGAAGGTCACTACATAATGATAAAAGGATCAATCCTTCAACAAAAATATCCATCCTAAACATATATGCACCCAACATAGGAGAACCAACTTTCATAAAGCAGCTTCTAGGTAAATTAAAAAATGATACAGACTAACACTATCATAGCTGGGGACTTAAATACCCCACTCCAAACCATAGACAGATCATCAAGACAAAACGTCAACAAGGAGATCTAGAACCTCAACATGACACCTGAACAAATGGACTTAATTGATACCTACAGAACACTCCACCCACCAACTATGGAAAGCGCATTCTACTCATCACCACATGAACATACTCTAAGATCAACCACATCCTCTTCCATCAATCAAACATCAACAAATTCCATAAGATTGAAATACCATCATGCAGCTTCCCAGACCACAGTGGAATAAAAACAAATATGAACACACATAAATAAATTCCCCCAGGACTTCTGGCAAGATGGTGACAGGGCACCATGGTCTGTGAGACCCTCTGTGAAAGAGAACACCCGTAAAGACCCTAGCTCTCTCCCAAGGGCTGCAGCTCCACCACCACCGCCATCACTACTCAGACATCGTGGCGGTCTGGACTGCTCCCGCAATCGCAGATGCTGCCGCTCCAGTCAACGCCCGCCCATGCCTGAGGTGACACATGACTTCAGACGGGAACGCCCCCCTGCAAGCAGGATCTTCTGAGATCGCCGCTGCCCAGCTGCTGCTGCCGCTGCCACTGCCACTGCCACTGCCCCACCACGCCCCTTGCTCAGAGCCAGGCCTGTGGGAAGTTGCCACTGCCCGTCACAGATCCAGAACCGGCTTATTCCCCTCTGGACTGCAGCAGTGAGATAGCACCACCTGCTGGAGCTCCAAGGTAACAACTTCAAAATGGGAATGACAGAAGCTCTTCTCTCTTGATAAATAGACAAAGCCAATTCTCAGTAATAGACTGGACAGGGAACCCATATCTGAACTGTTCTTCACAGTAGGCTAGAGGCAACTGTCCCTAACTGTGAACACTTCTACCAGTCTGCAAAGGCAGCTAGAAATCAGAGCTGAAAGGACGTTGGACTTAAAGGAAAAGTCTCAGAGTGTGCTTGGTTGCTTCTGTTAGTCTACTGACTTTAATCTATCCCTTTTCCTTTTTTTCTTTTTTCCTTTTTTCTTATTTCTCTGTAATCCCCATCTTTGTGCAGAGGAATATCACACCAATAAGGAGGTTGGTCAACGTGTACATTAGCATCATTGTATATTTTAGCTTTTTATATGGTTGTTGGTTAGTTTTCAGTCGTGGTTATTGTTTTTCTTTATATTTGTTTCAGTCTTTGTGTCTATTTTCACTTACCAGTCAGTACACTCATCTGATTCCCTCTCACTCCTCTCTCTCTCCACCCTCCTCCTCCCACCACTGCCTGCTCCATTCTTTTCCCTCTGCTAGCCTCATTTTGCTTTCAGGGAGGAAATCTACAACTCCACTGCATGGACAGACTCCAAGGCAGTGGGAAATGGGTTTCAGACTATTCATACACCCATTAGTGGATACTGGAATCTGCAGAGAGATTTTGAAACACAGCTCCCCCCTTAATTAAATCCCCAAACAACAAAAAGGACTGCCCTCAACTACAGTCCAACTCCAGAACTTAACAAAGCAAGAGGAAATACATTAGGAAGAATAGGAGATTGAACAAACAGAAGTAAAAGCAACCCCTTCACCCCTGAATAACAGAATTAAAGATGGTGGGGAAGTGGAGGGAAGGGAAAAGTAGGGAGGAAAAATCTGCACAAATGAAGAAAAACCAAAAGAAGAATATAGGGCTCACACAGACCCCTGGGAGGTCAGACACTGAGAAAACAGACTTCGGAACACAAACAATGAAGAGCCCCAGGAATGACTGGTCACAAGCAACAAACCCAGACATCAAAACATTAATAGAGAGAATTTAAAAAAATTGAGGAGAGATAAGAGGAAAATAGGAAGGAGCTGATGACAGAAATAATAGCAGAAAAGAATACTGTGATGGAAATAAATAACAAACTAATAAGCATGGATGGCAGAATTAGCCAAGCAGAAGAAAGGATCTCAGAACTTGAAGACAAAATACAGAACTAACCCAGACTGTCAAAAACATAGAAAAGAAGCTTAAAAAGACAGAACAAAACCTTCAGGAGATGAATGATTACTTCAAGAGACCCAATATAAGAGTAACTGGCCTTCCTGAGGTAGAGAGAGAGTCAGAGGTCACACTGGAACAAACATTTCATGAAATCATTCAAGAAAACTTCCCTCATCTCATTAGTGATGAAAAAATTCAAACACAAGAGATTCAGAGAACCCCTGCAAGACAACAAATAAGAAGATCAACTCCCAGACACATAATAATTCACCTAAACAAAGTAGCCAGAAAAGAAAAAACCCTAAAGGCAGCAGGAGAAAAAGGCCAGGCTACCTACCAGGGAAGACCAATTAGAATAGCAGCAGATTTATCTACAGAAACCCTCTAGGCTAGGAGAGTCTGGAGCCCTATCTTCAAAGTTCTAAAAAGATAAACAATTTCAACCAAGAATAACCTACCCAGCCAAGCTAAGCTTCATTAGTGAGGGAGAATTGAATCTTTTCTGGATATCCAATCCCTAAGACCCTACGCTCCCACCAGACCACCTCTACAAGAAACACTTAAGAAAGTACTGAACAGAGAGGAAAAGGAAAAAAGAACAACATTCTTCACAAGAGTACAGGCAAAAGATTAAAAACACACATGAACCAACTCCAAAACCAAAAGAAAGACAACAAACAAACAGGAACAACAACTCTGTAAGAACCTTATGACAGGGATCAACTCGTGCATTTCAATAATTAACCTAAATGTGAATGGACCAGATGCACCACTGAAAAGACATAGAATGGCAAAATGGATAAAATATCATCAGGCAACAATCTATTGCCTTCAAGAGACTCACCTCACTAGAAAGGACAATCACAGACTCAAAGTAAGAGGATGAGAAATAAACTTTCAGGTGAATGGAACACAAAAGAAAGGAGGAGTTGCAATCTTAATTTCAGACAAAATACCCTTCAAGTTATTAAAAAATAAAAAAGATAAAGAAGGCCACTACCTAATGATAAAAGGTTCAATCAATCAACAAGAAATATCCCATCTTAAACACATATGCATGCAACATAGGAGTAGCAACTTTCATAAAGCAGCTTCTACGTAAACTCAAAAAAGATATCAACTCTAACACCATCATAGTTGGGGACTTCAATACCCCACTCACAACCCTAGAGAGATCATCAGGACAAAAAATCAGCAACGAGAACCGGAACCTCAATGTGACTCTTACCAAATGGACTTAATTGATATCTACAGAACACTCCATCCAACGACCACAGAATATACATTCTGCTCATCACCACATGGAATGTACTCTAAGATCAACCACATACTAGCCATAAATCAAGTATAAGCAAATTTAAAAGGGCCGAAATTTTACCATGCACCTTCTTGGACCACAGTGGAATAAAAATAAATATTAACACCAACAAGGTCCCCCCAAAACCCATAAAAACATGGACACTAAATAGCATGATGCTAAACAACTCCTGGGTCAACAATTAAATCAAAACAGAGATTAAAAGATACCTGCAAATAAATGAAATGAAGAGACTTCTTTCCAAAACCTCTGGGACACCATGAAAGCTGTAGTAAGAGGAGAATTCATATGCCTACAAATGCACATAAAAAAAATGGAAGGATCACAAATTAACAGCCTAACAAGCCACCTAAGGAAGCTGGAAAGGCAAGAGCACCAAAACTCTAATTTCAGCAGAAGAATCCAGATCACAAAAATCAAAGCCCAAATCCAGGACATAGAAGACAAAAAGATAAAACAAAAAATTAATGAAATGAAAAATTGGTTCTTCGAAAGGATAAACAGGATCAGTGGTCCCCTAGCTAGACTGAGCAAGAAAAAGAGAAAAAAGGCCCAAATAAACACAATCAGAAACACAAAAGATGAAGTCATATCTGATCTTAAAGAAATACAAAAGATTATTAGAGACTACTATATACACTTGTATGGAAACAAACTTGAAAACCTTAAGGAAATGGAGGACTTTCTGACATCACACAACCTGCCCAGGATGAAACAAGAAGAAATTGAGACCCTAAATAGACCAATAACAATCAAGGAAATTGACTATGTAATAAGAAAATTATCTACAAAATAAAAGCCCTGGACCAGATGGCTTTCAAGCAGAATTCTACAAGACATTTAAGGAGGAGCTGATACCAATCCTACTGAAGGTATTCTAGGTGATTGAGAATGATGAAACTCTCCCCAAATCATTTTATGAAGCTAGCATCACATTGATACTCAAGCCAGGTAAAGACCCAACAAAGAAAGAGAACTACAGACCAATATCTTTGATGAACATAAATGCTAAAATTCTCAACAAGATCCTAGCAAACCGGATTCAACAACACATCTCAAAAATCATCCATCATGACCAAGTAGGGTTCATTCCTGGGATGCAAGACTGGTTCAACATTTGTAAAACCATAAATGTAATTAAATACATCAACAGATGTCAAAACAAAAACCACATGATTATATATCATTAGATGCAGAGAAAGCTTTTGATAAAATCCTGCACCCCTTCTTGATAAAAACCCTTGAACATCTAGGCATACATGGAACATACCTCAAAATAGTAAAAGTCATCTATGAGAAACCCACAGCCAGTATACTCCTAAATGGACAAAAATTGGAACCATTTCCCCTGAAAACTATAAGAAGACAAGGATGCCTACTTTCACCCCTCCTGTTCAATATAGTATTGGAAGTCCTGGCTAGAGCAATCAGAGAAGAGAAGGCAATCAGGGGTATTCAAATAGGAAAAGAGGAAGTCAAATTATCTCTCTTTGCAGATGACATGAATATGTACCTTGAAAACCCTAGAGAATCTGTGAAAAACCTCCTTACACTGATAAACGACTTTGGCAAAGTCTCAGGATATAAAATAAATGTGCAAAAGACAATCACATTTCTTTACACCAATAATAAACAAACAGAAACCCAAATAAAAAGCACAATTCCTTTCACAATAGCCACAAAAAATGAAATACCTCGGCTTCTTCCTAACCAGAAACGTGAAAGACCTTTACAATGAAAACTACAAAACTTTGCTCAAAGAAATCAAAGATGACACCAACAATTGGAAAAATATCCCATGCTCATGGATTGGGAGAATCAACATTGTGAAGATGTCCATCCTACCTAAGGCAATCTACAGATTTAATGCAATACCCATCAAACTACCAGCAACATTCTTCTCAGACCTAGAAAAAACAATACAGGAATTCACATGGAAACACAAACGACTAAGAATAGCTAGAACAATCCTCAGCAAAACAAAAACAAAGCAGGTGGTATCACATTACCAGACTTCAAACTTTACTATAAATCTACAGTAATCAAAACAGCTTGGTATAGGTACAGGAACAGGCATATAGGTCAACTAAATAGAATTGAGATTCCAGAAGCAAAACCTCAATTTCCCAACCAACTCATCATCGACAAAGCCTCCACCACCTACCACTGGGAGGAGGAGAACCTATTCATTAAAATGATGCTGGGAAATCTGGCTTACCACATGCAGAAGACTCAAACAAGGCCCCTATCTATCCCCATACACAAAAATTAACTCTATATGGATCAGAGATGTAAATGTAAAACCTCAAACCATAAGAACCTCAGAAAATGCGGGACATACCCTTATGGAAATTGGAACTGGCAACCAATTCCTGAAAAAAACCCAAAACCCACAGGTCATAAGAGATAAGATAGACAAGTGGGACCTCATTAAACTGACAAGTTTCTGCAAAGTCAAAGAAACCAATCAAGAGAGCAGGGAGACAGCCCACAGACTTGGAAAAAGTATTTGCCAACTCCAGGTCCGACAAAGGCTTAACATCTTGGATCTACAAGGAACTCAAATGTGCTGAAAAGAAAAAAACAAACAACCCCATTATAAAGTGGGCAAAAGATATGAATAGACACTTCTCAAAGGAAGACACCCGAGCAGCCAACAGACACATGATGAAATGTTCAACCTCAGTAATCATCAAGGAGATGTAAATAAAAAAAAAACTACACTGAGATACCACCTAACTCCAGTCAGAATGGCAATTATCAATAACTCAAAAAATAACAGCTGTTGGAGAGAGTGTGGTGAAAAGGGAACACTTCTACACTGTTGGGGAGAGTGCAAACTAGTGCAACTTCTGTGGAAAGCAGTGTGGTGATTCCTAAAAGCTCTAAATGTCGACCTACCATATGGCCCACAATCCCCCTACTGGCAATATACCCTGAAGAACTCAAATCACTCTATAAAAAAGATAGCTACACACGAATGTTTATCACAGCATTGTTCACAAAAGCAAGAACCTGGAAGCAACCATGCTACCCATCAAAAGAGGACTGGATTAAAAAAAAAAAGTGGTACATATACACAATGGAATACTATGCAGCCATAAAAAGGAACAAAACTATGAATTTTGCAGCAAATGGATGGAACTACAGTCTATAATACTGAGTGATCTCTCACAGAAACAAAGATCTAAGTATCACATATTCTCACTCATATAGTGGACCTTGAACATCTACCATAATATATAAGTATATATAAATATAAAAAAGTACTGACAGTGGTGGGAAACTATGGGGGGTAGGGAGGGAAAGGGAGGTGTGACTAATGGTAGCCAATATCTATCTGGGGATGGGGAGACACCCCTTATTAACAAGGGTGCCTGAACGATGCACATTTGTATACCTAACCCTTAACTGTAGCCCACAATTTTATAATAATAAAAAAAAAATTCCCCCAAACCCATAAAGACATGGACGCTAAATAGTATGATGCTAAATGACTTCTGGATTAACATGGAAATCAGAACAGAGATTAAAAGATACCTGGAAAGAAATAAAAATAAAGAAATGTCTTACCGAAACCTCTGGGATGCCATGATAACAGTACTAAGAGGGGAATTCATATCTCTAAAAACACACATAAAGAAAATGGAAAGATCACAAGTTAACAGTCTAACAAATCACTTAGGAAAGCTGGAAAGGCACCACCACCAAAACCCTAACTTTAGCAGAAGAATCCAGATCACCAAAATAAAAGCCCAAATTCAAGACATAGAAGACAAACTTATAATACAAAAGCTCAATAAAACAAAAAGCTGGTTCTTTGAAAGGATAAACAAGATTGATGGACCCCTAGCTAGACAGATCAAGAAAAAGCCCAAATAAACACAATCAGAAAGGCAAAAGATTAAGTTACAACTGATCCCAAAGAAGTACAAAAGATTATCAGAGACTGCTATGTACACATGTATGGAATCAACCTTGAAAACCTAAAGGAAATGGAAGACTTTGTGATATCACACAACCTCTCACACAACAAGAAGAATTCAAGACCCTAAATAGACCAAAAACAATTCAGGAAATTGACTGTCATAAGAACACTATCTACAAAAAAAAAGTCCTGGATCAGATGGCTTTCCAGCTAAATTCTACAAAGCACAAAAGAAGGAACTGATGCCAATCCTATTGAAAGTATTCCAGGCTATTGAGAAACATGGAACTCTTCCCAAATCATTTTATGATGCTAACATCACATTGATACCCAAATCAGGGAAAGATCCAACATAGAAAGAGAGTTCCAGGTCAACATCCTTGATGAACATAGATGCTAAAATTTGCAACAAGATCCTAGCAAACCAGTTTCAACAACACATCTCAAAAATCATCCACCAACATCAAGTAGGTTTCACCCCTGGAATGCAGGGAAGGTCCAAATTTGCAATACCATAAACATAACTAAATACATCAACAGGTGTAAAGACATAACACATGATTATATCATTAGACAAAGAAAAAGTTTTTGACAAAATCCAGCAGCCTTTCTTGATAAGAATCCTTGAACATTTAGGCATAGATGGAACATACCTCAAAATAGTAAGAACCTTCTACGAGAAACCCACTGCCAACATACTGCTACCCAGACAGAAATTAGAATCATTTCCTTTGAAAACTGGAATAAGACAAGGATGCCCACTCTCACCCCTCCTTTTCAACATATTTTGGAAGTCCTAGCTAGAGTAATCAGAGACGGAGATCAGGGTTATCCAAATAGGAAAAAAGGAAATCAAGTTATCCCTCTTTGGAAGCAACATGATTCTATACCTTGAAAACCCAAGAGAATCTGTCAAAATTCTCCTTGCACAGATAAAGGATTTTGGCAAAGTCTCAGAGCATAAAATAAATGTGCAAAGGACAGTTGTATTTCTATACACTAACAATAAACATGTAGAAACCCAAATAAAAAGTACAATCCCATTCACAATAGGCAAAAAATAAATGAAATACCTTGACATCTTCTAAACCAGTGATGGGAATGACCTTACAATGATAACTACAAAACTCTGTTGAAATAAATCAAAGATGAGACAAACAAATGGAAAAATATTCCATGCTCATGGATTGGAAGAATCAACATTAAGATGTCCATTCTACCCAAAGCAATCTGCAGATTTATGCAATACCCATTAAATTACCAGCAGCATTCTTTTCAGACTTGGAATTGACAATACAGGAATTTCTTTGGAAACGAATAGCCAAAACAATTCTCAGCAAAAAAAAAAAAAAAAGCAGGAGGTATAATCCCAGACTTTAAACTTTATCATAAAGCTGCAATAATCAAAACAGCCTGGTGTAGTAACAAGAAAAAGCATATAGACCAATGAAACAGGATACAGATTCCTCAATGTCTCAACCAACTCATCTTCGACAAAACATCCACCAACAACCACTGGGGAGAGGAGAACTTATTCAGTAAATGGTGCTAGGAAAACTAGCTAACCATATGCAAAAGATTAAAACAAGACCCCTAGCTATCACCTTACACATAAACCAACTCTTATTGGATCAAAAACCTAAATGTAAAACATCAAAGTTTAAGAACCTTAGAAAATGCAGGAGACACCCTTATGGAAATTTGAAATGGCAACCGATTCCAGATCAAAATCCCAGGTGCCCATACCATAAGAGATAAGATAAACAAGTGGGAACTCATCAAACTGACAAGTTCTGCAAGTCAAAGAAACTATCAAGAGAGAGCAAGGAGACAGCCCACAGACTAGAAAAAAAAATTTTTGCCAACTGTATGTCTGACAAAAGTCTAACATCTAAGATCTACAAGGAACTCAAATGTGCTGAAAAGAAAAAAACAAACAACCCCTTTACAAAGTGGGCAAAAGATATGAATAGACACTTCTCAAAAGAAGACATATAAGCAGCCAACAGATACATGAAAAAATGCTCAGCCTCACTAGTCATCAAAGAAATGCAAACTAAAACCACATTGAGATACACCTAACTCCAGTCAGGATGACCATCATCAATAACTCAAAAAGTAACAGCTGCTGGAGAGGATGTGGGGAAAAGGGAACACTCTACACTGTTGATAGGAGGGTAAACTAATACAACCTTTGTGGAAAACAGTTTGGTGATTTCTGAAAGATTTAAAAATCGACCTTCTATATGACCTGCTAATTGGAATATACCCAGAGGAATTAAACTCACTCTCTGAAAAAGAAACCTACACTCTCATGTTTATAGCAGCATTGTTCACCATTGCAAAAACATAAACTAACTGTGGTGTCCATTGAAAGAGGACTGGATAAAGAAAATGTGGTACATGTACTTGATGGAATATTGTGCAACCATAAAGAAGAACAAAATTATGAACTTCACAGCAACTTGGATGGACTTAGAGTTTGTAATACTGAGTGGCCTATCACAGAAACAAAGAACTGAGTATCACATATTCTCACTCATAAGTGCACCTTGAAAATTATAGTAAAACTATAACCAAAAGATTGGCAGTATTGGGAAATGGCTGGGGGGGAAGGAGAACCGGGATTGACAGTGGTAGAATCTGCCAGGTAGGTGGGGCACACCACATCAACTAGGGCACCTGCAAAATGAACATCTGCATACCTAACCCTGAATTGTACCCCATGTCTTTAAAATAAAAAGTTAAAAATTTCAAAAAAAAGATAAAACAAGCAAATATTAAAAAATTAGTTTTTTCTTGTACAATATTTATCCTATAAACACTCGAAATTATTTTTGATTCTGAAATGCGTTTATAAACGTCAGTATATTTTGTATTTTATTTGAAATAAAATGAAACCAAATTGTAAGCACATTTCTGAGACTTTTGAGGAAAATTGACCAAATCATTTTATTAATCTTCTTTTTCATAAGACAAACTTGTCTCCTAAAATAAAATGAGATTCATTATTGGATAACAAATGCATGTTTGCTTCTTAGCTTTTATTTTGTGTGTGTGTATAATATAATTTTTTATATTGTTATATAAACCAAAGTTAAAGTCTATCATAGTTCAGTGTCATATAATCACTAATTTCTAAAAAGTTTCTAATAAAATTTCTTAATAACTCTACAAGATGTTTTAGACATCTCAGGAATTTTTTTTGTATATATGGCAAATTAAAATATTAATGTTTGGAAGTCAAACCTCTTCAATTCCAAGATTTTTCCAGGTCTTTTTAAACAAACAAGCAAACTAACAAATTAATAGATAGATAAATAAAAGTTAGGTGTTCATGGAGGAGAAACCAACAGGCACAATTGTGAGGCCATCTTTTTCTTCTCAGCTGGGAAAGATTTTCGATTGTTTATACAACAAGCAGCAGAAACAAGTCAAACTCAGTGACTGTGCCCAGAGAGACTAATTCAAGTATAAAAGGACTATGGGTCTGTAGACCAAAGATTTAAAAAAGCCTCTCTCAACATTCCAACAACCACAAGGGATATTTGAACACAGAAGGGAACCCTTACCTGAAGGGACAGTGAGGTTTTACCAGCAACCAGCATGGAAATCAATATGGATAAATGATAGGAGGCATCAGAAATCTCACAGACCTTGAGAGGAAGCCCTAATACTAAATGAGATAAAATTTCCTGAAGCAAGGTTGGAGAGAAAGATGAATTCAAGTTGTTTTGTTTTCATGTACACCTTAATTTGTGGAATGATATTTACTTTCAAGTACCAAAAACTTCTATAGGAAAATATATATGTATATATATTTTTTTCTCTTTAAATTTCATCTAGATTGAATTGACCCGTTTAAAACTGAAACATGGTATGGATTTAAGTTACATTTTTTTAGTGCTAGATATTTAATTAAATTTCAAAGTAATATTTATCATAAAAATTCACCTTTATTATACTTTTGAAGCCTACCATAAGCATTTTCTTTAGCATTAATATTTTTAATTTAAGACAAAACTTTTCTAATATTTTGCCAGCTTTTTTAAAAAATAAAGAGCATACTTGTGAGTTTATTTCCTTTTACGTCGTTGACGTTTTGTTGAATCTCCCGTCATTACACATCAATCCAGTTACTCTCAACCATCAGTCCTGGCCCTTGCCTGGCCTTTCATAATCCTTGTTTATGTGGGGCATGCAGTCAGAAAATACTAGAAGCCAACATTTACAAGATTTTAATTTGCGTTTGAAAGTAGCACTGTATATTCGTAACTTGTAAAAATATAAAAATGTGTTCCTTGGAAACTGGAATTGCCCGTTTGTGTGGTTCCTCCTCTCACACATATTTCTGCTGCCTGTTTCTACTCAAGGGTCGGTTACCTTTAGAACAGCCTGGAAAATGTGCAGGTAATGTTTTTTCACTTGACTTCTGAGAATAAGAACATGTTATAGCCATGTTCATGTTTCAGAACTATATCATATACGTTGCCATTTGTTTCTTTAAAAGGATGTTGTTATACGATACTTTTTTTTTTTTTTTTTTTTTTTTTCTGAGTTGGAGTCTCACTCGGTCGCCCAGACTGGAGTGCAGTGGCCCTCCCGGCCACCACAGCCTCGGCCTGCTGGGCTCCGGCGATCCTTCCGCCTCAGCCTTCCCAGTAGCTGGAACTACAGGTGCACACTACTATGCCTGGCTAATTTTTTATTTACTGTAGAGATGAGGTCTCGCCAAGTTGCCCAGGCGGGTCTTGAACCCGCGGGCTCAGGCAACTCACTCACCCCGCCCAAGCGCGGGATTACAGGCTGAACCACCGAGCCTAACTTACAAGTACTTCTTAATGAATGCTTTAAAATTAACTTATATAAACACCTACATAGTATTTAGACATTTTACAAAATAGGCCTGTTGCTATGGTAAACTAAGTACAAGATTTGCAAAATATTTGTATCTCTTACATGTTAGCAATAATATCTTTTTAGAAATGTTGTAGTTGTTGGAGGTATCAGAAATACTCAGATCCCTCTCTTGATATTTCATTTGTTTAGCTGGTCAGTAAATCTTCTGTGGAAGACTGATTGGTTACATTAGCATATTCTCTCTTTTTGTTTTTTTGTTTTTTTTTGAGTTGGAGTCTCACTCTGTCGCCCAGACTGGAGTGCAGTGGCCGCTCCCGGCCACCGCAGCCTCGACCTGCTGGGCTCCGGCGATCCTTCCGCCTCAGCCTTCCGAGTAGCCAGAATTACAGGCATGCGCTACCACGCCCGGCTGATTTTTTGATTTATTGTAGAGATGAGGTCTTGCTGAAAGACATCAAAATTGGTGTGTTCAAAAACTATTTTGAGCAGTGGGAAAAGAATCTCCATTGATGTATTACATCAAACAGAGAGTATTTTGAGGGTGACTGAAGTTTAAGCATGTACAAATAAATGTACAGTTTTATACATAAATTATAGGATTTTTTTTAGTCCCCCTCATATCCAAACACCTGTATTTTATATTTTTTCTAATTGTAGTGATTGTCTTCTTACTTCTTTGGTTGTATCATTTGAAGCACAAATATTTTAAATTTTGATGTAATGCGAACTTTCTCTTATTTTGGTGCTTATACTTTTGTTGTTGTGTGTAAGAAATGGTCACCTGACCTAACGTCACAAAGATTGACTTCTATCTTTTCTTGTAAGTGTTTTAGAGTTTAGCTCTTAAATTTAGGCATATAATTCACTTTGAGCAAATATTCATAGGTGATATAAGGGAGGATTCCAGATTCATTCTTTTGCGTAAGGCTATTCAGTTGTCCCAGCCCTGTTTGACAGAAAGTCTGTTGCCCCATTTAATTGTCTCAGCAAACTTACAAAAGAAATACATTTTCATAATTATGTGTATGCATTTCTGAAATTTCAATTTTATTACATGGATCCATAAAGCCTATCTTTATACCACTACCACACTATCTGTACACTCTAGTTGTAAGTAGTAAGTTTTGAAACTGGAGAGGCTATGTACTCTGAAATTGTTTTTTTTCAAGACCACTTTAGATATTCTGAGTTCCTTTCATTTTTATATGAATTTTAGGATCTGCTTGTCAAATTCTGCAACGAAAATGAGTTGCAATTTTGATAGGAATTAAATTGAATCTGTAAATGAATAAACACACAAATTTTCTTTTTCTTATTAAACTTAGTATTTCAAACAAAACAATAACTTCTATAATACAGCTGCAGTATGAATCTGAATCATAGTATGTTTATAGCTTATTTTATTTGTGTTTTAGGTATAATAATTATATGATCATTCTGCTAAAGAAATATAATTTAGTTTTGATTTTGCAGATGTTAAATATATATACAATGAAAATATGGCAGTGGTTTACAATAATGCAAAATGGTGAATCATTGGGGATTTATTTTTATTTTAAATGACATTATTTAAACTTGAGAAACATTCCAGGTGGAGGGTCACTTAAAGCTGAAGAAATTGAGAATAAAAATTATTGGAAAATTGAATGTTTTATGTTGAGAGAAATAGCCTGATTTTTATACGCAGCTTTGGAGAGTCTGTGGCATGTCTGTTTCCAGATAAATTACAGTGCTGAATAAATATAAGGCTTAGAACAAAATGGCAGGCTAGGAAACTCTAACCTCTTGTTCACTCGCGGGAAGAAACATTAGGGGAAAAAAACAAGCAAAGGTCGTCTGAGTCAAATTTGTCAGGGCTCTCGAAGATAATGAGGTTTATAGCAACTGAGAGACTACCCAATCAAAAAAATAAAAAAAATAAATAAAAGAGAGAGAAAGCCATCTTCAAATGGTAGGAAAGTTTTGTGGCATTTTACTCACCCCTATCCCATGGCAGTCTTGATCTTGGTTTTGAGTGGTGGCAGCCCAGGGTCCCCAGTTCCCTCCTTCAAATTGGAGGAAACAGGAGAATTTGTTAACAAATTATTGTGTGTATCTGTTCTAACCCATCTGATGGACACCTGAAGGATTGACATGCTCATCTCTGGCTCACATAACTCGAAACGCAGGTGGAAAATCTGTCAGAAACTTCTTGTAAAAGCTATAAGGAAACTATAAATCTGAGATTCCTGGGCAAGAGATTCCAGTAGAGGCATACAATAGACCATTTGAAACCAGGAAAATAAGCTTGGGTATGACTCAGGAAAGGTGGAAACAAATCAATGACCATCAACAGATGAATAGGTAAATAAAATGTGGTATATACACACATTGGAATATTATCAGCCTTAGAAAGAAACGCTTTCTGACACATGAGTAAAACTTGTGGTCACTATACCAAGTGAAATTAGTCAGACACAAAAGGACAGGTATTGTATGATTCTACTTATAAGAAATTTATCAAATAGACAAACTCACAGAGACAGTAGAATGGTGACTGAAAGAAGCTGGGGGCAGGGGTAGTAAGGTGCTATCATTTAATGGGTATGGCGTTTCTGTTGGGATCATGAAAAAGTTCTAGAAATGGAAAGTAATAACAATTGCACAACATTGTGAACATACACAAAGCCACTGAATTTATTGTAAACTTCTAAGTGATTAAAATTGTAAATTTTAAGTTATGGCATATTTTCCACTATAAAAAATGTCAATTAAAAATGCAGAACATGCTCTGGAGCATGGAGGAGGGAATAGCAAATGGGAAAAGATAAATCTGAAAAGGTTTAATCCATGGTATGAAAACTCTGACTGCCACACCAAGTAGCACATTATTTACGGATAGTAGAATCCATTGAACCTTGACTTGCATTGGAAGGATATGATTAGAATTATGCATTTGAAAGATTAATCTGGCAATGTTGTAAAAATGTCTTAAAGCCATGACTGTATATGAGGTACACCATAATAAATTATTGATTAAGTAGCAATATGCTTATAGGAGTACAATAAAGAGAAATGACATATTTGATATCCAGATCTTTGGTAAAAATTTGTTTTTTAATTTTTACCATATCTCAAGTTATAAACATCTACTAATCTATATCCAAATTTATAGATTTAGCCATATTTTCCAGGAAAGGTAATTAAAATTAAAACAAAAATCAATAAGGAGAGAAGAAATGAAGGAAGAAAGGAAAGGAGGGAGAGAAGGAAGGAGAGAGGGAGGGAAGGGGAAAGAAAGGGAGGGAGGTAACAATGATACCAAAAAAAATATAAAAAAACTGCATGTATTCTGACACTGTGATCTTGAACATATACTGTCCTATATAAAATGATAAAAGAAAAGTGAAACCAAGGCTACTGTTCTCCCACTACATCAGCTCCCATCACCTTCATTCACCATCGTAAGCTCTAGCAAAGGCTGCTGTTTGTCCTACACATTTGCTTAAATTCTTCTCTTAGGTAAATGTGAATGCACAAAATGTGATAAAAGTCTATTTATTACTATATACCTCTTCCTTTACCACAGAGAGCATCATTAAATATAAGCCAAGCATGAGCTACCAATTGCAATCTTTTAAGACCATCGAATATGCAATTCTCAGGTATCCACCTGCTCTGCAGCAGTCAGCCAACACTAGCACATCAGAGTTAACTACCGTCAAGTATGAAAGCTACATCCTAAAGGGAAAAGGAAAGCCAAAGAAAGATTTTGAAAGTATGCCTTATTCTCTTCCCATGAGGTTTTATTATTTTCATAATTACATCAATCTAGTAAAAACTATTTACAAATTAACAAGTCTTGATCATAATATTCATAATGGAATAATGGTTTTATGCAATCAGATTTAATGAAAGAAGATAAAGAGAAAGCAGCAGCATGCATGACAGTTCACAAACAAGAAAAATATTCGCCTAGAAGAAAAAAGATCTCCATGTCAGAGCAATGTGGTGCCAAGACACAAATAAATGTTACTTCCTCTCTTTCTTCAGCATAGAGATAAAATAAGAGGTTTTGTTTTTCTTTTCCATTAGGAAAGTAAAAGGGTAGAATTAAGATACAAAAAACACAGTGTCTCACATTTTCTATTTAAAATAGTTCATTGCAAGAGTCATTTTGAAAATAAATTAGAAAAAAAACAGAGAAAGTTCAAAGGAAATGTGGCTTTGCCATCTCAATTTCACAAATGTGAATGATCTTTATAGACTATATATTTTTACTTCTTGGATGAAACCAGTGGTTAACACCCTCCAGGCACATTTTAAAGCTGATAAAAAGGATCATTGTTTCCATAATGGCTTACAGTATAATAGACAATATGAAAATAAATTGTGTTCATAAATACAGGCTTAAGCCCCTTAAGTCAAACAAAAGTCCGTGGATAGACAACAGGTCATCCAGTGGTTGTTTGAAATGATAATCACGGGCACTTATAACCTTGCAAAGGCCCCTGTAATTATTATTGTTTTTTTGAGTCTGTCACCCAGACTGGAGTGCAGTGGCTGTTCCCGGCCACCGCAGCCTCGACCTGCTGGGCTCCGGCGATCTTTCTGCCTCAGCCTTCCGAGTAGCTGGAACTACAAGCGCGCTACCACACCTGGCTAATTTTTTAATTTATTGTAGAGATGAGGTCTCGCCTGCCCAGGTGGGTCTCGAGCCCACGGGCTCAGGCCATCCACTCACCTCAGCCTCCCAAAGGCGCAGGATTATAGGCTGAGCCACCGAGCCTGGCTAATATTAAAAATGTTAAGAAAGCAATGAAGGAATGTAGAAGTTAAGCTTAGCAAAAATATTTATGTGCTGTCACAGAAAATGTGAATTCATACGACATGAAAACAGACTTCAAAAAAAAAGATTCAATTGAGCAAATATTAAGAGAGCATTTTCTGTGCACCAGGAAATAAGTTTACTGCTGAGTATATAGAGATAGATAACATATTCTCTTAATTTCAAGTTCACAGCTGGTAGGAATGACAAACATGTCAATGAAATGCCTTGTACAATGCAATATGCTATGACACTGTGATATGTGCAAAAAAATAGAAGCAAGTATACAAGGTACAGAGCACAGAGATAGTACGGAGGGTCGAACACGGGCTCTTCTAAGATGAAGGCTTTCCCAGGGGGAGATTGCTTTTCTTGTGAATGATAAATAAAAGTTTCTAAAAATGTAATTATGCATGGGAAGGGAATGTGGGAGAGTAAGAAAAAGAGTAATTGTCAGCAAACACCATGGTTTGCCCAAATAAGTACAGTATAATACCATTGCTAATGCCATAGTGCAAAGTGAGAGAGAGTAAGTACCAGAGATAAGGAGGGAGAGACCAGATGGGGCCAGGCCATGAGTTTATTTCCATGACACATGAAGGTCTGGGACTTTATCCACCAAGTGAAAGGGAGGCAGTAGATATTCCAGGGAAAACGTTAAAATTGAGATTCATAAAATTACTTTGAAGTCAGACTATGGAAGAAATTTCAGACTAGAGCACTAAGAGGAAGTAAGGGGCTAATTCAATAGTTCAGTAGATATTTGAGGAAGAACTTTATCAGGTAGTGTTATGTATTAAAATAAAGAAAAGGAAAAGACAGACCGTACTGAAATATTTTGGAAATAAACATAACAGGACTTAACATACACAAAACTATATAAGGGAGAGGGAGAACTAAAGGATCATTTCATGTTCTAGAATTTGAAGTGTGGGAGTTGATGGTTCCAATTAAAATACAAAATGTATCAATAGAATATAAGAGGGTAGCCTGGACTGAATAGAACTTAACATGTTTATGGATACTGAGTTTTTCCTTCAAGATGGCATCAAAATGCCAATGTCCAATGGGCGGTTAAATAAGAAATTCAAGATCTTCAAGGTGATTAAAATAAACACCATGGTGAATATAGGGTATATAAACATTATTAACAAATTAATCATTGGATCATTACATCTTTGTATGGGTAAAATTATATAGCAAAGAAATGACAGCGATTCATTCTGGTATAGAAAGAGGTGTAAAACCAGCAAGGGACAGCATTAGGTGCTTCTGAGATGCTAACACTGTCCTTCTTCTTGACTCATATTATAGAATACACAGGTATTTTCTTTACAGCTGTTGTGGCACTACATATTTATGTGTTATTCACTTTTCAGTTTGTGTTTTATATTTGTGATAAAAAAATGTTTTGGAGATGAAATTAGAATTACATTATTTTTTCTGATGACCGATAGGCTGACGACCTTTATAATTCAAGAGTTTAATGAACTAGCTTCACCCTGAGATATGTAAATTTATAAATTGATGCTTATTTGTAGGTACAAGCTTTCACATAATAGCTAGTGGTATAAATGTAGTTGTTTACAAGTTTGGAGTACAAAACTCTGGAAAATACTAGAAAAGATTTGGAGAAAGATATGGTTTAATGGTGCCTTCACAATTAACAGGTTTAGTGTAAAGGCAATTCAATCAGTAGTTTTATTTAATGTTCAATTGTATAAGAATAGAGAAGCAGGCCAGGGACGATGGCTCAAGTCTGTAATCCCAGCACTCTGGGAGGCAGAGGTGAGAGGATTCACTGAACCCAGGGGTTCATGACCAGCCTGGGCAACTTGGCTAGACCTCGTCTCTACAATAAATGAAAATATTAGCCGGGCTTGGTAGTGTGTGCCTGTGGTTCCGGCTACTTGGTAGGCTAAGTCAGAAGGATTGCCTGAACCCAGCAGGTTGATGCTGGGGTGGCCATGAGCCTGCCGCTGCACTCCAGCCTGGCGATAGAGTGAGACTTCAACTCAAAAGACAAACAAACAAAGAATAGAGAAGTAGTTGGAAACACTGATCAGTTGATTGGTAAAAGGTGAACCTCCATTTACCAGTGATTCTTCACAAGTATAAATTGAATTCAGCTAAGTTTCTAAAGATTAAGTCCTAGTAATGCTAAAAAACCCAAACTTAGTGACCTAATACTCATGAGGAACTAATTACTAACCGTTTGTTCCTCATTTATCTAAAGAAAGCTACATTTAAGATACAGTTTCTGAGCTTACATAAGGTACAGAAATGTGTGTGATTTAAGTCACTGCTGAAGAAAATGGTGAGAACTGTCAGTACCAGCAAGAGTGTTATTCTGCCATGCAATTTTACCATGTAATAAATTGTTTGCGGGATATAATTTAAAAGCTGAATACATCTTTTTTCCTTGATTAGTATCTTAGACATGAAAACAGATCTTAGAAAACAAACTCTGACAAGAAGATTCTTATGCAAGAGTTTATTTGGTTGAGTACCCTAAAATTAAAACCTAAAGAAAAACATAGACAATAGGATTGGGCAGAGGGAGGAGTTCGTCTGTGAATATGTGATGCAATTACAACAAAGGATTCCATGGCAGGTGATCCCACCGGGAGTTCTGAAGCCAAGATGACCCTTCTGAATTGTCCTTTGAGGGGATAGGGGAGAGGAGAACCTAAAAACCCTATCATGGAACAGCCATTGGAGGGGCTGTCATGGGTGAGGGAGTTTGGAATGGAGTGAGATGGTTTTCTTAGTCTGAAGGACACAGCCCTGAACCATCAACAGCCCAACTGAGGGATTGTGCCTTGGACTTGAAGGGGACTCACCAGTTTCCACAACAGGTAATGAAATATGATTTTTAAATTTAAAAGCAAACACTTAAATATCAAGGCAGACCAATACATGACATTTTAAATATATACTTAGGGGTGACAGGTGATATTTACTTTCTCTATATCTCAGGAGGTGATTTACTAATGTACTGAACTCTGAAGTTCTTTTTAAAACATTGTGTTTTCTATGGTTTCAGGTATCACTATTTTCCAATTATATTTTCAAGTCTCAAGCTCTTTTTTTTCTATTAATGGGGCATAAATACCATTACACTGATGAAATAGCTAAGTGCAAAAATGAGGTTGAGTCTTTTGTGCTGTGTAATAGCCTTCCTTATGCTAGATTTTTGATTCGCTGGCCTTTATTGACTGAAGAAAACACATTTTGTGAGCATGTCAACCAAAGATAGCATTTACAGCTTCTAAATAATTAGGTATTGATTAATTTTACCAAGAATATATGGGCCATTTTTTCAAGCTTGCCCATTCTTAAAGATCATGCAAATTCAAGCACAGAAATCAAAAAATGAAACCTCAATTTCTGATAGTTAGCTCTTACTGCCTATCTTTCATGATGGCATGTGTGAGCTGCAGTTGTGCTAGGAGACACAAGTAAGACAACTTCAGTTTGACATCCCTCCTAGGTCTTCATCTTACATCAGGCTGAGTAGAAGGGAGGAATTATCAGCCTCTTTCTTCAAACTTTGACTTTACAGTTACAGATGATTATATGCATCAAGAATGCCTGAAATGAAAATATGATAGACTACACACAACTAGAAAGAGATAACAATAGAACTTACATACTACCATTCTCAAATGAGAGGTGTAAATATTTTTCAGGCAAACATTACTAAGATCAGTGCCATGGTTTAGAATTGATGGTAGCACCACTGCTTGAGTAATATATTTTCAATGGTCATGGAGGCATGAGAGAGGAAATTATATTTTATTTTCTGATCATTGGCTATTTCTACCTTAAAATATATTAAGGACCATAAATAATAACATTTTGATGATATATAAGTATAGACATGTATATATATTGTTATAGAAGTGGATTTATAAAAACACAAATAAACTTACTGCAAGATTTAGTCATCATAACTCTTGGCTAAAAAAAAAAATACAAAATTCCTAGTTTGGTTATACATCAGATTATGTTCAGCATCTTACTGGTTAAGATGTTGTTAAATCTTCAAAGACTTCTGTACTCTGGAAAGATGAACTCAAAACTGTTTTCTCTTCACTCTCTAAATTTATCTAAGGAGTAATCAGTTAAAAAGATGATTCTAATCTCCCTTCTCAGGAGACAGATTTTTTTTCCTTCAGTATAGATAATCTTGTTAGTAGTACACCAAGAAATTTTGAGGTATATGTATAAAATAATAATTCCTTTTCTTACAATTCTGAATATGTCCAAAAGAATATATTCCCCACATTTTAAATGTAAATATAAAAAATTACAGGTCTCTATCTTTATAGATACTGTATATAAGAATAAATAAATAAATAATTATAGATACATATACACACTTTTTCTTAAGAAAAGCATAATGTTAGACTACAACTAACAATAAGACATAGAGTCTTGCTAAAGTGTTCAGTACTAGGCAGGTGAACATATGTCATGAATACACACCTCAAAGCACTCAACAGGGCAGAGATGTTTGTAACAAATTCTTCTACATTACAATGAACCATAACTAAAAGCTGATCAGTATAACTTACAAAGTAATTCTGTAAGAAAAAATAATATAAAGACACCTAATGTTGTTAACAGTCAATTAAAATTTATGAGATATCATACTTTTTTTTATTAATGGTAAGCCCTGAACACAGGCAAACCATGTAATATGCACACTGCATTTTGCTGGCTGTAATGGTAGGATGATTCTGAATGTCCAGCTATTTTTTTCTTTTCTTCCCAGGTAATTAAATTAAAATGCTTCTGTCATATATACCTCTATTTTTCTACTTATTAATGGTATTAATTTCAATAAGGCTATACAAAGGAGGACAATTCATATAGTTTGGTATGCAGCCTAAGTTATCTAGAAAAATTCAGTTCATTTTAATGTGTATAGATAGATTTTGAAGATCATCAAATGTTCAAAATCCACAACTCATTTATTCATCCAACAAATAGTACTGGGCACTCTTCCATGCCTCAGGCTTCAGTAGTAAACAAGTCTAGTGGGAGGCAAAGGCAATAATAAAGCTAAATAGATAAATGATTGTGTTCATTAGAAGATAAGTGAGAAAGCAAAATCAGCAGTGGAATGGGATAGGCATTTCATGAGGCAATGGAATTTTAGAAAGGGAATTGAGGGTGGGGGTGGAAGGGAAGGGAGTGAAAGATCCAGCTGTGTGGGAAAAAAAAGACCAGATGTTCAGGGACAGGAGCTTTGACTTGTGATTTACAGTAGCAGCTGTTAAAAGACAGGATCAAAAGGTATTCAGAACAAAAGAACAAACTTCTGTTTGCCATGTGGCTCCAGTAATCATTGTATTGTCCTGACGAGGAGCTGGAACTTGAAGGAGGAGCCTTGGGAAGCTGCTGTCTTGAACTGTCTTACTTGATATTACCCTAGATCCTTGGTGTGCATGTCTTGGAGGTCAAGGAATGCAAATGGGCCCTGAGGAGACTAAGCTCTGCTCTATGTCACAAGAGTTATTTCTAGTACCAAAGACAGATCTCTGATGCGATTGTACCAATCCAAGTACCCATATTTTCTGCTTGGCTATGCACAACTGAACATCTACTGTGTGTTACTCACCCTCTCATAAAATGCATTCTTAACTGATGAATTAGCCTAGGGGGAATTAATGAGCTGGATGTCCATTCTTTCCTTTATAATGACACAATGGTCAATAGCAAAAATGCTGGTCAAACAGATGGCCCATGGAAAATGTATCAGCACCACTGCTGGGCCATAAGTTAACTGAAAGTAATTCTAGAAAAGCCACCTCTCCAGACTGATCCTGTCCTAGTCCAGGCTTAATGGCTTGACATGAGGTGCTCAGACTGGATTTCAATCCTTTGGTTAGCCTGGCTAGGCAACTTTGTGCAGAGAACAACCTGCCCCAATGTCAACAACCCTGAATGGATGGATTCAGTGGGAAATGTAACAGGAGGACAGTATATCCGGAGTGTTATTTGCCTTCTGCATCGCTAAACAGGTATGTTAGGAAGAGAAATTTATTTGTTCTCCCAAACTCAAGTTAATATAGTCAGATATGGCTTAAGCTTCCTCCTTTCCTTCCTTCCATTCATTGTTTGTTTATTTGTTTGTTTGGTCTGCAAATAATTTGGTCTAATTGTCTTCATTGCTGATTAAAATTTTAACTTTTCTCACATATGAATATTTTCTATAAACTAAAATCATGAGTTTTATCTGTATTAATAAACAGGCATTTCTTTATCATCCAATGTTTTAAATATTCAAGCTATAGTTTAAATTCAGTTATGTTCACCGAATAGAAAACTAATGAAATCCTAAGCTATGGGATAAAATTAGATATACTTTAAGAAATACAACATGCCCCAAATAGTACCACATGGTGCATGGAACAGTGAAGTTAAGGTACTGTTTGTAAATCATTTTACATTTTGTATTACCTGAACATTTCCAGACTCAAAACTTAGAGTGTTCTCTGTATTTTCCTTGCATTAAATTCACCACCGCTTTTGAAATTTTACTTCATATTTCATAGTCATGAATAAAACAAGGGACAATTTCAACTTCTTTTGAAAAATTTATTGTGAGTTTGGAATGCCTCTTCCTGATATTCTGTTGCATTAGTTGAGGGTGATAGAAATCTAATAAGGTACAAATGTGGAAAATAAGTGAAAATAATAAATTCCAGATATAATATGAGACATTCATTCATACATGTTGGAGGTGACATTGAACAGAGCCATGTAGTTCCTGACTTGAGTTCATATTCTTCTCAATTGTCAAAATACTAACTGTGGATTCATTACATTTTCCCTGTTAAATTGTTACAAATAAAGGAACTCTGGTGCATTTGCAGCAATTGTCAGCAACTGAGTCATTTCTACAACTAAATTTTTGACAATATATAGAAATAAGTTTTGTTTTAGAGTAAATTTACTGAATTTACTTATCTAGTGTTATTGCTTTCTTGAGATTAATTTTGGTGTAGAAACAATTAGGCCAAAATTCCTGCTAATTTTTACATTTCTTTTGTTCTCTGTGATTAACTGCTTTAATTGAAATTTCACAAATAATTACCAATAGTCAAATATTCTTCATTGTACTAACATACACGATACTCATGTTTTTAAAAACCATCCCATTTTCTCCAGAAACCATTAGGGCCTAGCCATATTGTGTTATCATGGAGTCATTTAAAACTCAACATGACTGCAAGAAGGAATTGAAAACAAATAGCCACCTGGCACAGCTGAAGAATCCAGGAAAAGGACAAGGACCCAGATGAGATAGGTAGCATACCTCTTCAAAGGTGTGCATCACTGCAAACAGCAGACACTTCTGTAGCCATCAGACACACACCATGCTCAGATGGTCACAACCACTATCTTGTGGCCACTCTTTCTCTATCTACATAGCTGTGTCACTTGCTCAAGGGCAAAGTCTCAGGAATGAGCATGGGATTGTGTGAGCATGGGCAGAATGATTTAGATTTGATGTTTATCTAGTGGGGAAGGGAATATCTGTTATTTCTTGTTTTCAGATTTGGGAAATAAATAACATTCTTTCCCAGCTTAATTTCAGAACCAATTTAGACATAGACAAGGTGATCAAGAAGATGGAGATTAAACACTGGAAATCAGTCGGGCTCGGTGGCTCAGCCTGTAATCCCGCACCTTTGGGAGGCTGAGGTGAGTGGATTGCCTGAGCCCGCGGGTTCGAGAACCGCCTGGGCAGCGAGACCTCATCTCTACAGTAAATCAAAAAATCGACCGGGCATGGTAGCGCATGCCTGTAATTCCAGCTACTCGGAAGGCTGAGGCGGAAGGATCACCAGAGCTCAGCAGGTAGAGGCTGTGGTGGCCGGGAGCAGCCACTGCACTCCAGTCTGGGCGACAGAGTGAGACTCCAACTCAAAAAAACAAAACAAAAAAACAAAACAAAAAGCATTGGAAATCAAAGTATTTTTGTGTGGTGACAATGGAATTTTAAATACTTGACTATAGAATCAGACCTCTTTCCAACCTATGAAAGATCAGAGGTCCATGTTATCACACAGAAGACAGGAGAAAAATGTGTGTGCATTTTGCTAGGAGTACGATCTTAAGGAAAAATCGGGAGGGCACTAAGTTATGCATTCTCCTTAGCAAAATACCTGCTTATTTTTGACTCCCCTAAATCCTTTATCAGTTATTATTTTTGCATGTCATTTCATTAAACATCCAATATTCTTTCCTTAATGGAGTCTAATTTGCCATCTAGCAATTCATTTGACCATTTTATTCATATCTTCTTTTCAACTTTTTCACTTGATTGTATTTTTATTTTGTTTTTTAACCATAGTTTGACAATGCTTTTAATTTTTATTTTTGTAAAAAGCAAATCATAAATTTCCATTAAGTTAAGACAAGTTTCCATTGAAAATAGCAAAGTTTACATGGTAAATCAGCAACCTCAGATAGCTTTTTGCTAGTTCAGCTTTTTCTAACACTAAAACAGAAAAATAATAGACTTCAAATCACTTATTTCAACTAAAATTGTCATAAAATCTAGATAAAGTAAGTTTCATTTTTTTTTTAAAGATGTGGAGTACAATTCAGGATTAGACATACAAACGTTGATTATGCAGGTACCCTTGTTGTTGAGGTGGCAGTTTCTCTCACTGCCAATCCCACCTCACCTCCCCCTGGGAGTTTCCCACTAATGTCAATCCTTTTCTTATGGTATTATAATTGTTCAAATTTCGCTGAAGAGTGAGAACACTTGGTACTCTGTTCTTTGTTTCTGTGATAGATCACTAGTATGATCGACTCTAAATTCATCCAAGTTGCTGTGAAGTCCATATGTTTGTCCTTCTTTATGGCTGCATAATATTTCATTGTATATATGTACCACATTTTTTTATCCAGTCAAGCTTCGATAAGCAGCATGGTTGGTTCCATGTTTTTGCTATTGTGAATAGAGCTGCAACAAACATACGTGTGCAGGTATCTTTCTCGTAGAATAATTTGAGTTCTTCTGGGTATATTCCAAATAGGGGAATTGCTGGGTTATATGGAAAGTCAATTTCTAGTTCTTTCAGAAAGTACAACACTGTCTTCCAAAGAGGTTGCACTAGTTTGCATTCTCACTGGCAGTGTAGAAGCTTTTCTTTTTCTCCATATCCTTGCCAGTATCTGTTGTTGTCTATTTTATTAATGATGACCATTCTTACTGGGTAAGAATACTGGCAGTATCACAATGTGGTTTTGATTTGCATTTCTCTGATGATGAGTCAGTCTGAGCACTTTTTCATGGGTCTGTTGGCTGCCTGTATATCTTCTTTTAAGAAGTGTCTATTCATGTTTTTTGCCCACTTTTTAATGGGGTTGTTTGTTTTTTCCTTTCAGCGCATTTGAGTTCTTATAGACCCTAGATGTTAGCCTTTGTCAGATGTACAGTTGGCAAATATTTTTTTTCCCCGTTCTGTGGGCTGTCTTCCTGCTTTCTTGATGGTTTCTTTTACTTTGCAGAAGCTCGTCAATTTGATGAGGTCCCACTTGTCTTATTTCTTATGGTATGGGCACTTAGGGTTATGATCAGGAATTGCTTGTCAGTTCCAATTTCCATAAGGGTATCTCCTGTGTTTTCCAAGATTCTTAGAGTTTGAAGTTTTACATTTAGGTCTTTGATCCATTTAGAGTTAATTTTTGTTTATGGTGACATGTAGGGGTCCTGTTTCAATCTTCTGCATGTGATCAGCCAGTTTTCCCACCACCATTTACTAAATACGTTCTCTTCACCCCAGTGGTTGTTGTTGGAGGCTTTCTCAAAGATGAGTTGGTTCCAAAATTGAAACTTTGCTTCCAGAATCTCTATCCTGTTCCATTGGACTATATGCCTGTTCCATTGGTCTATATTGTACCAATATCAGGCTGTTTTGATGACTGTAGCCTTGTAGTAAAGTTTGAAGTCTGGTAGTGTGATTCCTCTTGCTTTGTTTCTTTTGCTAAGAATTGTTTTGACTATTCATGGTCATTTATGTTCCCATAGGAAATTCTGTATTGTCTTTTCCAGTTCTGAGAAGAATGATGTTGGTAATTTAATGGGTATTGCATTGAATCTGTAGATTGCCTTTGGTAGGATGGACATTTTTAAAATGTTGATTCTTCTTATTCATGAGATGGAATATTTTTCCATTTGTTTTTATCATCTTGGATTTCTTTGAGCTGTGTTTTGCAGTTCTCACTGTAAAGGTCTTTGACTTCTCTGGTTAAGAAGATGTCGAGGTATTTCATTTTTTTGTATGTGGCTATTGTGAATGGGATTGTGCTTTGTTCTCTACCTGCTTCTTTTTGGTATATAGGAATGCAACTGTCTTTTGTATATTTATTTTGTGCCCTGAGACTTTGCCAATGTCCTTTATCAGCACAAGAAAATTTTTGACATTTTTTTTTTGGATTTTTGAGGTATAGGATCATATCATCAGTATAGAGGGATAACTTGATTTCCTCTTATTCTATTTAGACACCCCTGATAAATGTTCAGGAGTCACTTAAGAGTGAGAATATGTGGTACTCAGTTCTTTGTTTCTGTGATAGATCACTGAGTACAATTGACTCTAAATCCATCCAAGTTGCTGCAAAATCCATATATTTGTCCTTCTTTATGGATGCATAATATTTCATTGTGTATATGTACCACATATTTTTATCCAGTCCAGCTTCAATGGGTGGCACGGTTGGTTGATTATATTTTAATTAAAAGATTTTGGTCCATACTCTAAAGAATCAGAACAATAAAATAATTTTTCTACATGCACACATGGCCTTGGTGAATGCAGGTCTTGTGCAATTCATTTCTAATCATTTAACTGAATTCCCCCCTTTTTTAAAAATAGTAAATGTAGCTCTGCATAGTTATTTAACAAACACTTATATAGTGCTTACTATGTGTCATACAAAATAGGTAAACACTCCAAAATTAAGCCATTTCATCCTCAAAACAATCCTGCAAGGTAGATACTATTATTATTTTTATTTTTATTTGGGGAATCCAGAGGCACAGAATGTTAAGTGACATAGGGCAAGGGCAGAATGTTGTAGGTGGTTGAGCTGGAATTCAAAAGTTATTCTAAGTCTGAAATACAAAGTCCTAAAAATAATGCCATGCTGCCTAAAATTCAGTTAATTTTAATAGAGAAGGTAATTTTGCTATCTGTGTGTACCACTTTTTCATTCATATACAAAGCAATGCTCTGTTTCAGAAAGTACTTTACCTAAATGCACCCAGAGATTCAAAGTATATAATTTCTTTTCTTTTCTTTTTTCTTTTTTTGGTGTAGTGAGCTGAATACAATTTTTAACTTAAATTTGGTTGCATGCCATACCACAATGACCCCTATCTGACATTGCTTACTCCTATTCCTCTTTCTCCTTGGCTAATTGATCAATGCAGAGAAAATTGATAAAACCTGGATTGATGGGATTATCTACTTTGGGGATTTGAAAATCAAAAAGAGTTGCACAGAAAGAAGAGTTTGTAGGAAGTGAATTATTTCACAAGAATAACAGACAGAATGCTCATGAGTTCCCCTGAGTTTCCTGGAAAACTTTCTTTCTTTAATCCTATTTCATTTCATAGTTAAGGAACTAGTGGGATTGCAATAAATTAAAAATGCTGCAATCTCAATTATTATTAAATTGGAAAATGAAGCACACTACCTTCTTGGAGAAATTACAGAAATCAATGGTAGCATCAAAAACTGAGCACTTGTGAGTATGGCATCTTTCATTACACTTCCATTTAATTTTCCATATTCATAAATATCAAATTCTTCCAGTTATTAGAAGTGTTTTCTTATTTTAGTCAAGTTAAGAATCCTACAGGGACTTTCTGTTGCAGTTACAGTCTCCTTTCAGGAAAAAATTTACAAGTCATGATATCTGTAATGCATTTTATCTTCCAAATGCATTTTTTCACCATCTCATATGTAAGGACGACCAGAAGTAGTTGTTTTTGCCTGGCAAAAACACCAAAACCTTGCCATCCTGTTTGGAGCTGTCCCTACTAGGTTTTCATACCACAGGGACCTGAATTGCCTGTGTGCTGCAAAATAAGTCATAGTAGTCTCGCATTCTCACTGTACTGTACTTTTTTTTGTGCTTCGCAGATACTGCATTTATTACAAAGTGAAGGTTTGTGGCAATCTTGTGTTGAGCAAGCCTATTGGCAACACTTTTTCAACAGCACAAGCCCACATTGTGCATCAGTGTCACATTTTGGTAATTCAAGCAATATTTCAAACTTTTCCATTATTATATCTGTTATGGTAATCTTATTCAGTGATCTTTGGTGTCACCACAAACCATACAATGGCCTCTAAGTGTTCAAGTGCAAAGTAGCTCATGTATCTTATTTTAAACCAACAAGTAGAAATGATTAAGCTTAGCAAGGAAGGCATGTCAAAAGACAAGAATCAAAAGCAAGCCCTCTTGCACCAAACAGATAGATAACAAATTTGTGAACACGTGCATCATAAGAAAGCAAAACAGCCTTATGCTGATAGAAAGAAAGTTTGAGTAGTCTGGATAGAAGATCAAACCAGCTACAATATTCCTATAAACCAAACCTAATCCAGAGTAAGTACTTACTTCTTTAATACTACAAAGGCTGAGAGAGGTTAGGAAGGTACAGAAAGAGTGTGAAGTAAGCAGAGGTTGACTCATAAGGTTAAAGGAAATAAGTTGTCTTCGTAACATAAAAGTACAGGTGAAGTATCAAGTGCTGACAGAGAAGCTACAGAAAGTTCTCCAGAAGGTCTAGTTAAGATAAGTCATGAGACTGGTTACACTAAATAACAGATGTTTACTGTAGATGAAAATGCCTTCCATTAGAAGAAGATGCTACCAAGGACATTCATAGCTACAGAGGGCAAGTCAATGCCTGTTTTCAAAACTTCCAAGGAAAGACTGGCTCTCTTATTATGGTATAGTGCAGCTGTAACTTTAAGTTGAAGCCAGTGCTTATTTACTATTTTGAAAATCCTAGGGCCCTTAAGAATTATTTTTACATATTTCTAACATTTGAAATGGAACTATGTCTCATGTCTGTACCACCATTGGATCTTGTACCACCAATGGATTGTACCACCATTGGAGCTTTGATGTCACAGACTCAAAGAGGAGACTTTGAACTTTGGATTTTTGAGTAGTGCTGTAATGAGTTAAGATCTGGGGACCAACTGCAGCTGCCTTGGCAGCCTTTTTCCAAGCAGAAAGAAAACTCTATGCAGGGGGAATCTGCTGCAATGCTAACTGCCAGCAGCTAATGGAGAAGCAGACCAGTTCCTCTTGTGCTGAGCAGAGAGAGAGTAGGGATCTAGTCATTGATACACCCTGCACCCAGCAGGGGACTTTTTGTACACAAAAACCAGAAAAACAACAGCAGGTGTGGGACTCTGGGCACCTCACTCTTGCAGTCTTTTCCAGGCTTCAACAGAACTGAAAATTCTGCTCAGGGTAAAAATGAGGTTAGCAACCCTAATACATTTCGAGTCAGTTCATCAGAGGAGGAGCCTTGGTCAGAACACCACAGGAGCAACTGGAACCCAAGTGAAATGGAGAATGGACCACCCACCAGCTACTGTTGCCCTGGCGGCCTCTTCCCAAGTAGGAAGAGAGCAACATGCAGAGTGAATTGGGCTGGCTTGCCTGCCGCCAACAGCTAGCAGAAAAGCACCCTCATGCCAAGCAAGGCAGAGAGTAGGGGCTCAGTCACCAATACATCCTGCACCTTGCAGGGGACATGCAGAGATTAGAAAGTAACAGTAAGTGCAGGATTCCAGTTGCTCCACCACCCACTCTGTTTCAGCTTAGACAGAATCAGAAGCTCTGCTCCGCTGAAAACTGGTTTGTCTAGTTTAGTAGAGGGAGAGAGAAAACATGCAGTTATGGTAACTGACCACGGGGTGGAGCAAGAAACAGAAGTGACTGCATCTCCATCTCTCACGGAGTGACAATTATAGAGAAATAACAGATTCGTCACAAATGAGGAAACAACAACAGAAAAACATAGGTAACCCCCAGTGTCTTAAAGAAACAACACCTGAGAAAAACAGTCATCAGAGTACAAACAATGGAAACCTCCTAAAATGACTTGCCTCAGATGACAGCTACTGAACTCAAAGAAAGGATGGCAAAAATGAACAAGAATCAAGAGAAACAAGAAGTGAAACTCAATGAAATTGTAAAGGAATTGGCCAATTTCAAGAAAACCTATTCTGAAATAATAAAATTAAAGAACTCCATTCTCAAAATAAATAACAAACTAACTATCATAGGGAGCAGAATTAGCAAAGCAGAGAAAAGAGTCTCAGAGCTTGAAGACCAAAATATAAAATTAACCCAATCTTTCAAAAATATTTTTAAAAACTTAAAATGAAAGGCAAAATCTTCAAGAGATGTGTGATCATACCAAGAAGTCAAACTTACAACAGAATGGTATCCCTGAAGCAAAAAAGGAAACAGGGAACACCTTGGAACAAGTAATCCATGAGGTCATCCAAGAAAACTTTCCTCATCAAATCAGAGACAAGACTATTCAAGCACAAGCGATTCAGAGAACCCCCCATAAGATATCATATGAGAAAGTCAAGTCCTAGACACATGTTAAACTGCCTACACAAAGTAGATATGAAAGAAAAAACCCCAAAGGCAGTGATAGACAAAGGACAGATTGCCTACTGGGGAAAACCAATCAGGATCACTGCAGAATTATCTGCAGAAACACTACAAGCCAGAAGGGACTGGAGTCCAATTTTTAATGTTCTTAAAGATAAACAATTTCAACCAAGAATTTTCTACCCAGTCAAGCTAAAGTTCATCAATGATGGTATATTGAAATTCTTTCCAGACATCCAATCCCTAAGAGATGTTGATGTCTTCAGGCCAGTCCTACAGGAGATACTTAAGAAGGTGTTGAGAACAAAAACACAAACAAAAACCAAACAAAAATGGCCATGTATATCACAGCATTAACAGAGCATATAGAGCACCCCCCAAAAAGGAAAACATGTGTTTATATAAACCCAAAAGTTAAAAGAAGACAAGCCTTCAAAGAGTCCCATGGCAGGAATAAACATTAACATTTCAATAATTATCCTGAATGTAAATGGACTAAATGCACCAGCGAAAAGACATGGAAGACAATTGGATAAAAAACAAACAAACAAACCAAAATCAACAATCTGTTGCCTCCAGGAAACTCATCTCACTGCAAAGGATACCCAGAAATTAAAAGTTAGAGGAGAAAAATGATCTTTCATGAGAATGGAAAACAAAAGAAGGCAGAAATAGCCATTCTAATATTAGACAAAACAGTCTTCAAGCTATCAATAGCTAAAAAGGATACAGAAGGACACTACATAATGATAAATGGCTCAATTCACAAGCAAAATATTTCTATCCTAAACATATATGAACCCAGCACAGGAGTACTGAGTTTTATAAATCAACTACTAAGTAAACTAAGAGAGGACAAAGAACCTCACACAATTATAACTGGAGATTTAAATGACTCACTAACAGCTCTAGATAGATCACTGAGACAAAAAAAATCAATGTGATTCAAAACCTCAACTTGATGCTTAGCCAAATGGATTTAATAGACATCTACAGAACAATCCATTCAACAACTGCAGAGAATACATTCTATTCATCAGCACATGGAACATACTCTAGGATTGATCACATTCTTGGTCATGAATCAATCATAAACAAATTTCAGAAGATAAAACAATACTATGCATCTTCTCAGATAACAGTGGAATAAAACTAAATATCACCACCAGCAAGATTACCCCAAAACACACAAAGACATGGACACAAAACAACACATTGCTGAACAACCTCTGGGTCAACACAGAAATCAAGATAGTAATAAAAAGATTCAGCTTGGCTCGGTGGCTCAGCCTGTAGTCCCACGCCTTTGGGAGGCTGAGGTGAATGGATTACTTGAGCCCGCGGGTTCGAGACCCGCCTGGGCAGCAAGACCTCATCTCTACAATAAATCAAAAAATCAGCCAGGCATGATAGCGCATGCCTGTAATTTTGGCTACTTGGAAGACTGAGGCGGAAGGATTGCCGGAGCCCAGCAGGTCGAGGCTGCGGTGGCCGGGAGTGGCCTCTGCACTCCAGTCTGGGCAACAGACTGTATTTTCCAATTCAAAAAATAAAAATAAAAAATAAAAAAGATTCCTAGAAACAAATAAAAATACAGACACATCTTATCAGAATCTCTGGGATTCCATGAAAGCAGTATTTAAAGGAAAATTTATAGCATTGCAAACATACATCAAGAAAACAGAAAGATCAGAAGTAAACAACCGATCATACCTAAGGAAGCTGAAAAAGCAAGACCACCAAAATCCTAAATTCAGCAGAAGAATCCAGACCATCAAAATAAAGTCACAACTGAAGAGCATAGAAGACAAAAATATCATAGAAAACAATCGACAAGACAAAAAGCTGGTCCTTGAAAGGATAAATAAGATCAACAGGCCCCTAACCAGATTGACTGAAGAAAAGAGAAAGAAAGCCCAGATCAACACAATTAGAAACACAAAAGGTGAAGTCACAACTGGCATTGAAAACATTCAAAAGATTATCAGATATTACTATAAAAATCTGTATGCAAATAAACTAGAAAACCTAAAGGAAATGAAGGAGCACTTTCTGACAGACCAATAAAATCCAGGAAATTGACTCAGTCATAAAAAAAAAAATAATAATCTACATACCAAAATAAGCCCCAGACCTCATGACTTCCCAGCTAAATTTTACAAGACGTATAAGGAGGAGCTGGCATCAATCTTCCTGAAAGTTTTCCAGGCAATTGAGAAAGAAGAAATGCTTCCCAACTCATTTTATGAAGCCATCATCATATTGATACCTAAATCTGGCAAAGACCCAGCAAGGAAAGTAAATTAAAGATCAATGTCCTTGGTAACCACAGATGCAAAAATCCTAAACAAGTTCTAACAAATTGGATCAAACAACACATCTCAGGGATCATCTACTATGACAAAGTGGGCTTTATTCCTGGGATAAAGAGTTGATTCAGCATTGGCAAGACCATAAACATAATTCAGCATATTAACAGATGCAAAATCAAGAACCATATGTTAACATCATTAAATGCAGAAAAAGCATTCAACAAAATCCAGCATCCCTTCTAATAAAAATTCTTGAGCACCTAGGCATAGAAGGAGCATTCCTCAAAACAGTAAGAGTCATCTATGATGAACCTATAGACAACGTTTTGCTCAATGGGCAGAAATCAGAAACATTCCCTCTGAGAATAGGACTAGACAAAGATGTCCACTCTCACCCTTCCTGTTCAACATAGCATTGGAAGTGCTATCCAGAGCAACCAGGCAGAATAAGGAAAAGGAGTATCCAGATAGGAAAAGAATAAATCTAGCTATTCTTCTTTGTAGTCGATATGATCCTATGTCTTGAAATCCTTAGGGAATCTGGCAAAAGCCTCCTTATGCTGATAATCAACTTTGGTGAAGTCTCAGGGTACAAAACCAATGTGCAGTACAGTTAGTTGCATTTCTTTTTTTTTTTTTTTCTTTTTGAGTTGGAGTCTCACCCTGTTGCCCAGACTGGAATGCGGTGGCCGCTCCCAGTCACCGCAGCCTCGACCTGCTGGGCTCCGGCGGTTCTTCCACCTCAGCCTTCCAAGTAGCTGGAACTACAGGCGTGCGCTACTATGCCCGGCTAGTTTTTGATTTATTGTAGAGATGGGGTCTCACCAAGTTGCCCAGGCGGGTCTCGAACCTGCGGGTTCAGGCAATTCACTCACCTCAGCCTCCCAAAGGCACGGAATTACAGGCTGAGCCACCGAACCCGGCTTAGTTGCATTTCTATACATCAGTAACAAGCAGACAGTGACAAATAAAAAGCACAATCCTATACACAGTAGCCACAACAAAATGAAATACCTAGGCATCCACCAAACCAGAGAAATGAAATACTTTTACAATGAGAACTACAAAATGCTGCTCAAAGAAATCAAGAATGACACAAGCAAATGGAAAAACATTTCACATTCATGGATTGAAAGAATCAATATTGCCAAGATGTTCATCCTACCCAAGGCAATCTACAGATTCAATGCAACACTCATCAAATTCCCAACATTATTTTTCTCAAACCTGGAAATGACAATACAGAATTTCATATGGAAACAAAAAAGAGCACAAATAGCCAAAACAATCCTCAGCAGAAGGAACAAAGTAGGGGATATCACAGTTCCAGAAATTAAACTTTACTACCAAGCTACAGTAACCAAAACAGCCTGGTAGTAGTGCAAGAATAGACACACAGACCAATGGAACAGGACAGAGATTCTGGAAGCAAAAAATCTCTCAACCAACTCATCATTGACAAAGCCACCAGTAACAACCATCAGGGAATGGAGACCATAACTAGCAAATGATGCTGGGAAAACTGACTCACCACATGCAGAATAATGAAACAGGATCCCTGCTTCTCACCATATACTAAAATCAACTAGATCGATTACAGACCTAAATGTAAAACTGCAGACTATAAGAATCCTAGAAGAAAACATTGGAAACACTCGTGCACATTGGAGTAGGCAACCAATTCATGATTAAATCCCCAAAAGTGAATGTCATAAAATATATGATAGACAAATTTAAAAAAACTTTTGCACAGCAGAAGAGACCATCAAGAGAGTAGGGAGACAACCCACAGATTGGGAAAAAGTATTTGCCAAGTTTGTATCCAACAAAGGCCTAACATTCAGGATCTATAAGGAATTCAAATGAACAGAAGGCGGGGAGACAATCCTATCAAAAAATGGGCAAAGGGCATGAATAGACACTTTCCAAAAGAAGACATATGAATGGCCAACAGATACATTTTAAAAAGTGCTTAGCTACTAATTTTCAGAGAAATGCAGATAGCACCTAATATCAGTAAGGATGGCCCTCATCAATAAATCAAAAACCAACAAATGCTAGTGAGGTTGCAGAGAAAAGGGAACATTTCTACACTGTTGGTGGGAGTGCAGGCTAGTTCAACCTCTATGGAAAATAGTGTGAAGATTCTAAAAGAACTAAAAAAGTAACCTTTCATATGATCCAGCAACACATCTACTGGGAATATAAATAGAGGAACATAAGTTGTCCTACCAAAAAGACACCTACACATGCATGTTTATAGCTGCACTATTCACAATAGCAAAAACATGGAACCAATCCTATTGCCCATCAAAATTGGACTGAATAAAGAAAATTTGGTACATATACATGATGAAGCATTACACAGTCATAAAGAAGAACAAAATCATGGAATCTGCAGCAAATTGGATGGAGTTGGAGGCCATCATACTCAGTGATTTATTACAGAAACAAAGAACTGAATACCAGATGTTCTCGCTCATAAGTGGGGCCTGAGCACCAATCACATTAGCACAGGAAAGGATGAGCAGTTGATGGTCACTGCCAGGGGAAGAAGGGGTGGAGGGAGGAGGCATGTAGCATCACAAAGGGTACCTGGTCCTAAACCAGGGGAAGTGAGGGTCGGTTGGAGGTCCTGCACACGGCACGCTTGTGTAGCTTATCCTGACTATACTATCTATATTTATAAGGATACTTTTTGTAAAAAAGAAAACAAACAAAAAAGATTTGGAGGCCATTGGGGGTTAGAAAGAATGTATGTGTGTGCATGATGAACATGAATTTTAGCGGTCTGGAGTGAAATACTCTGTTTTGAATATTTACTCCCTCCAAAACTCTTATTGAAATTTGGTTTCCAATGATGGGTCTTTATAAGGTGATTGAGTAATGAGGGCTCTGCCGCTATACATGAATTAATCTACTTATGTTTAAATGAATTAATGAGAGTGAGACTGGTGTCTTTATAAGAAAATTAAGAGAGACTTGAGCTAGCATGTTCAATCCCTTTGCCACATAATCCTCTCAGAACTCTCCAAAGAGTCTCCACCAGCAAAATGGCCCTCACCAGAAATCAGTTTTTCACCTTTGGCCTTCTGAGCCACCCTAACTGTAAGAAATAAACTAGTTTTTTCTTTATAAATTATCTAGTTTCCAGTATTCTCTCATAAGCAACAAAAAACTGACCAAGGCACATGATAAAACTTTAATAAATAAGGAGTTGCTTCTTATGGATGAGCAGAGAACTAATTTCTTGAGATGAACTCTGCTCCTTTGAACATTGTTGAAATTATAACAAAAGATTTAGACTATTCCATAAACCTAGTTGATAAAGCATCAGTAGGTTTTGAGAGAAATGACTCCCAGTTTTGAAAGTGATTCTCTTGTGAGTAAAATGCTATCAAACAATATGAATTGATGTAGCAAACTTCACTGATGTCTTCTATTAAGAAATTGCCACAGCCATCCCAGTGTTCAGTAACCATGACCCTCATCAGTCAGAAGCCATCAACTGAGGCAAAACCTTCCACCATCAAAAATATTATGACTCACTGAAGGCTCATATAATGATTAGCATTGTTTAGCAATAATATATTTTTTTAAATTGAAGTGTGTACATTTTTTAGACATAATGCTTGCACATTTAATAAATATGGTATAATGTAAATGTGACTTTTATATGCACGGAGAAACCAAAAGTTCTGTGTGACTCTCATTATTGTGATATTTGCTTTATTATGGTGGTCTGAAATCAAACCCACAATATCTCCAAGGTATGTCTGTGTTGCTATTTTTCTTAAGACAGCTGGAGAGAAGACAGTAAAAATTACCTTTACATGACTTAATAAGAGGCATGTGTGACAGAGAATGGGGAAGAATAAAATTGACTAAGGTATGTAGTATTCGAGGAACCTCTATGACCTAGTCATAACAGACACTTTGCTGTACCCTGAGAAAAATTATCTGGTAAGCTACTTTGAATTGGGGAGTCATATATTCTATGCTTAAATATTCTGATCTATTCTATTTTCAAGGTAATCCCAAAAGCTGCAGTTTTTTTTTATGGGACACAAAATAAGAGAAGACTAACCAGCTGGTGCGGTTCATGGCACAAGTGCTTCTGATAGTGGCTGTTATAAGCAGAGAAAGTCAATGAAATTGGAAGGTTCTGCAGCAGATATAAGTACTATATAAAGGCAAATTTCGGAAGGAGAACAGAATAAGGCACTTCTGACTTTTTGATGTAGAGATAGAAGACATTTCAGTCTAGTACATAACTATTCTCCCTTAGAGAAGTTGGTATCACTTTGCTGTTGGGTTCTAGAGAAGATGACATGACTAGTAGTGGACTGTCAAGTGACCATGCAACATAAGCTTCACTTTCGTTTCTAGTCCACCTTAACTGCTACATCATGTTATTGTATTTTCCCAACAGCCCAATATCTAGTGCAAGTGTTAAATTTTGTTAGTGGCCTGATCAGGCCCTGAAGACACAGATGTGTTGCATGACCAATCTGTTCACATTAGCCATGTACCATCTCTTACTAAATTGCTGATCTTGTTTCAACTCATACTATGGCCTCAAAAGAGATTTGTAAGATCATTTGACAGAATATGAAAACTTCAGGCCTGATTTCAATGCTATTTTGTAGTATAGAATTGAAAAGTGAAGGCATTCAGCATGCCAGCTTCTCTCATGTTTGATACTGAAGGAGAGTGGAAGATAGTCATTCTTCAGTGCAGAAGTCAAAGCAGGGCATGTTATTCACTTAGTCTAGAAAGAAAGATGACCCATTATCTACACTGATTCCCAAGCACGGGCAAATAGGCTGTGGTGAGCAGGGATTTGGGGGAAATTCAAAAACAATACTGACTTGTTTGGGTGAACAAAGAATAAAAAGAGCTTTTCATTAACTATACAGTCAAGAAAACCTTCTTTACAGGAGTCAGCCTTTTTCACTAGTCTACTATTTGCTCAAAGGGCTTTAAAAATTCTGTGTAGTTATAGAATTCCCATTACCAAGACTGTAAACCAAAAACAAAATTCTAACCCATTGATCAACTGGGCTAAGGAATAACTGAAAAACGAAATTCCAGGCTATGACAGAAAAGGTATAATATGCCGCCTCACTATATCCCACACTTGCAGAGTTTTGGCACCACCGACTAGCATTGGATGTAAAATAGAGATCATAAGAATGACATAACAGACGCTGTGGCAATAAGATACCAAATCCCATCCTCACTCTGGCATGGCATCCCATGGACTCTAAAGGAAATACAAATATTTTACTCCCAAATATATTTCTTTGATGTATTTTGAAATGACCCTGCGAAACACGCTCTAGGGAAAATTTGCATCTGTAGAGAATCTTTTCCTCTAGAAAACATCTGACACCTTTTTTTGACATTTACTACCTATTTCTATGAAGCCAGTTACTTAGAGGTTTCATCTATGTAAAAACAAAAAACAAACAAAAAGCTTGTCTTCCCCCAAAACTCCTTATGTTAACTCAAGCATTATTTCTACTGACTTCAAATTATTCAGACAGAGCTTAACTTTTTTAACCAATTGCTGACTAGAAAAATCTTTGAATCCACCTATGGCTTGGAAGCTCCTGCTTTGCGATGCCTCACCTTTCCTGCTCGAATCAATGTGTACCTCCCATGGATTGATTTACGTCTTTGACTGTAACTTCTCTCTTCCTAAAATGTATAAAACCAAGCTGTAGACCAACCACTGTGGGTACATATTTTCAGAATCCTTGAGAATTTGCCTTGGATCTTGATCACTCATATATGACCAAGAATAAACTTCTTTAAATATTGTACAGAGTTTGAATTTTTCACCAACAAGGCTATCAAAGTATTGTTCATTTCAGTAAAGGATGTCCGTATGGAGAAGAGGGAGATTTGTTCTTACCTGGATTTTTTTTTTTTTTTTTTTTTTTATGTTTTATACATTTTACTTAATTATTTTTTTGAGTCAGGGTCTTATTCACCCAGACTGGAGTGCAGTGGCACCATCGCATTCAACACGGCTTCAACCTCCTGGGCTCAGGTAATCTGTCCTCCTCAGCCTCCCTGGATTTTTATTTCTTATCCACCATGCTTCTACCTACACCAATTTCTACTTACTCACTGAATGCCTTTAATTTTGGTTTCTCACAAAACATATATTTTAGTCGAAAAATTCACTTTACAATTAAGACAATAGAGCTGATGTCCATGAAATTTTTTTTTGTTGTTGTTATAAAATATTCAAAAAACAGCTGCTCTTGGAGAATCATAGAATTGTCAATTGAAGATCTAGGAAATAAAACCTCTGTGCTAATGGAGACCTTCATATCACTGATAAATATTCTTAATGAGAAAATGATATATGGGTCACTTCTCCTATCACATTATTTCATGAGTTTAGAAATTAAGGGATGAGATTGGAGTGGTCATTTTTAATACTAATCTAATAATACTCTACAGACTAGTTTTATTTCCAGTCCCACAAAGTATGGAGTTCATTGTTAAGAACTATTGTCACCAAGAGAAACAATAATGATTCAGGAAATTGGAAGTTTGGATTAACCCATGGGAATATTATGCTTCTCTCACACTGAGGGTGAAAGGGATTATTTTAGAAAACCCCTATGGAGCTTTCTTGTATAACATTCTCTCCTCTTTTTCAAGAGAACAAATTTTGCTGGGTAGTAAAGATCAGATATAATCTTTAACAATGGTTATTAAAATTATGTCTTCAAAAAGTTCAATATGTTTTAAATGTGTAATTTTTACTAGACAGGACACTATTCTAGAATAAATAGATCGTCAATGAAAATATAAACAAATATGCCTGCCTTCACAAAGCTTAGATTCTAGCAGGTACATGACACAGGAAAGTACAAATGATATCATATTCAGAAAAAACAACTATATACAGAATATGATTTTACTTAAGCATATTGAATATATTCTCCCTTAATAAATAGTTGAAAAAAGATACACTGACATAGTAATAGCATTTAAAATCTTGTAATACATTATGGATACTTTCAATTTTCTCTCTTATATTTTACCATATTTTCCACATTTTCTTAACAAAGTGTTTTCATTTGTAACTGAGAGGACAGTAATAAAGTATACCATAGACTTAGGTTAAGAGCATGCTATAACCCAATAAATATGTAATCGGCTTGTGGACAATAGCAGTCATTTTTAGTTTTTAGTTTTCTGTCTTAAAACATAACCTGTAACTGTTTAAAGTTCCATTATGGGAAAAACTGCAAAGTTCCAGTTATTCTTCCCTTATCTCACTTTCCCCTTAGCAACAACCAATCAGGTGCCAAGGGGTAATCACCTAAGTTCCAGATGTCTCTACAACTTCCCTAGTTAGTGGACCAAGGTCAGCCCAAGTCAGGCTAGCCAATCCTCCACGATTAAGCTGACCACCAGAGGAACTACCCAATTAAATGGTAACAAAACTGGAAAGCCCCCCAAACTCCTCCTCCCTTTGTGTAAAAGCATAAAAGGCATCTGCTTAAGGAAATCAGAGCCTCTGAATGTACTCTGCTGTGTCGGTTGTCAACAGAGGTCCAGGCTCGAGCTTGTAAATAAAGACCCTCTTGAACTTTCACCGGAATTGGCTCTTGGTGGTCTCTCAGATTGAACATTCGGCCACTACATAACTAGGGAGAAAATCCTTGGTTTTTCAAACCAAAACAATGAATAATGAAACCTATAACAAAGAAGTAAAGGTAATAAAACCTATGCAATAAAAAAAGGAAAATAGCTCAAAGCAGTGTGAACTCTGCAGGCTAAAGGAGACCTGAGTGTGGGACTTCGCCATGCCTGGGGACAATTCTTTAAAGTCATTTTGTTCCATAGTAGTTTCCTGTCCCATTAGCTTCATATCCCTAAAATTTGTGACACAAAGAACAGTGTATAGTCAATCAATATCTTATGTTATTTTAATGCAAATTATTGGTTTAAGAAAACCCTCAAAAATTGCCTCTTCTTTCTCTTTATAAATCCACTTGTAACTGCTGCAAATCAGAATGTATATTCAGGGCAACTTGAACCTGTACTTCGAGGTTGCAATCCTCAAGTTCGGCTCAGATAAACTCTGTACTTACATTACTTTAGCCTCAGCTTCTTCTTTTTTGGTTGACTAATAAAAACAAAAATTCAGTAATAATTCTAAAGCAGTCTAAACCCTTACATAAAACTCTATTTTAATGTTTATATTGGAGGGAAGCTTTTAAATGGATTCTACTCAAATCTGCAATGTCACTTTGTAACTTTTCTCTTTTTTTGTGTGGTTTTTTTTGTTTGTTTTTTTGGGTTTTTTTGAGTTGGAGTCTCACTCTGTCACCCAGACTGGAGTGCAGTGGCTGCTCCCGGCCACCGCAGCCTCGACCTGCTGGGCTCTGGAAATCCTTCCACCTCAGCCTTCTGAGTAGCCAGAATTACAGGCATGCGCTACCATGCCCGGCTGATTTATTGTACGTACCTGATGCAGTGAATGTGAAGAGGCACCACAGAGATTCCCCTCCAAAGAATACCTTGTTACCCAGTCATCAACTTCTCCTGCAGGGTTTATCTCTACTGCTGAGATAGCAGCTAAAGGTCACTATTCTCCATGGGAGAAAGTGTCTGCCCATTTTGGCCCACCACAGGACAAATGTGACAAGTGTTCTTTGCTCCAGAATTCAGTGTGGTGTTGGCTGAAACAGTGTCAAATCTGAGTCACAGTCCACTTCTCACTTTGCCTAATACCATGTGCTTCCCCACTGCGCTCCTGATGGGGGTGACTCTCCTTGAGTCTGGAAACTGCCATCAGAGGATTTAAGGTGTGTGTGTCGGAGGGAGGAGGACATGCACAGAGCTGCTTGTGTTTCTGACAAACTTGCTATTTCCCACAACCAAAGATATGCTCAGTAAGATGAAACAAAGTGGAACATGAAGTTCCTGCCAGGACCCCATCTGCCAACACCTCAGACTACCCTGGGCAGCATTGCCGTAGGGGCTACTGCAATGATCTTCATGTTCTTGATAGATTGCTCCCCCTGACACACACTCACATATTGTTAAGGGAACTGGCCCCCACAATGTGGCTGTGTGTAGATTCTCATTTTACTCCATCCTGAGACCACTGTGGGGAGCTAAGTGTCTTGTCACCCTGAAGTTTCGCTGAATTTCACTGACACGATGCAGATTGATTAATAGAAGAAAAAGCATACACATGTATTTAATGTGTATACACAAGAGCCTTCAGAATAAACCTTGACTTCCCAATGAGATACAGAAGCTTATATACCATCCTGAGGTTACAGAAAGAAGGGGTCTTGGATCCTGGCAAAACAGATTATGGAAGTGGGGAGAAGAGGATTCAACTGAGGGACAACATATGATGGCCAGGGACCATGATTGGATCAGAAAAGATAATTAATTTGTAAATAGTTCTTTTTGGAATTTAAATGACCATTGAAAGTAAGCATTATTTTTTTAAATATCTGTTTTAGTTTGGACACACCTGTAATCCTAGCACTTTGGGAGACAAAGGCAGGCAGATAGCTTAAGCCCAAGAGTTTTAGTCTGGGTAATATAGCAAACACCTCATCTCTACAAAAAAATAAAATGCTTTTAAGTAGCTGGGCATGGTGGCACACACCTGTAGTCCCAGCTACTCTAGATGCTGAGATGGAAGGATCACCTGAACCCAGGAGGTCAAGTTGCAGTGAGCCATGATTGTCATGCTCATGCCCTTGCTCTCCAACCAGGGTAGCAGAGACAGAAAAATAAAAAATAAATATAAGAGATGGGGGGATGTGTCTATTTCAGAGTGGTTACGTTTTTCGTCTTCTTTCCCGTAATGGATAATGAGATAACAGGGAGAGGGACAAGAACAACTATTTTCTTCTTACATGAGTCCATCTTTATGTAGATAGGACTTTTCCCATGCTTGTTGATCTCTAAAGGATTTTCATTTAAAACACACACACTGGAGAGTCATATTTTGGGATAAAATACTTTTATTTCCTTCACCATCATTCCTGTATTGTTATATCCAATTTTATGATTCAATAAAACCCTTGTACTGATCTGAAAGTGTGCTAGCTATATGTTTTTGAATTTGCGTGTTGGCTGTCTTCCCACACTAGATGATAGACTCCATGAAGCCAGAGTTAGCGTACCCTCAGCGCCTAAATGGCATCTGACAAACAGTGGCTTCTCAATATATTTGTTGAATGAATCAACCTGCTAATTTATATCAATTTAATGATCTAAATTGTATCTTCAAGTAACTCTATCCCTTATGGTAAATTCTCCAGAGCTTGTGTTCTCTGTTGTTGCTACTTTCTGGTTCTTTCTCGTCTATCTCTGCATTCCTCTTGTTCCCACGATACGCAGACCCAGAAAGAATAGTTTTGGGTTTTTTAGTGTTTCTGGTTATATTACTTTTCTTTCTGACTCCGGAATAATGACTAAATCATGCTAATGTTGACAAAAAGCCAAACTCTGAATAATACATTAAAAGGTCTATTCTGAGTCAAATTTGAGTTCCCATAGCCCAGATATAGTTTCCAGAAGTCCTGAGAACACATGATTAATGTGGTTGGGTTATAGCTTGGCCTTATACATTTTAGGGAGACTGAAAGTGACAGACAAGAACATAAATCAAAGCATGTAAGGTAAACATTGTGTCAGCCTGGAAGTTTGGGACATCTCCAAACAGGGGCTTGAAAGTCATAGATAGATTTTATAATTGGCAGGTGGTTGAGTTATGCTCTGAAATGTTTGAGTTAATACAATGGGGATTGAAGCCAAGGTTCTTGTTATGTATTTGAAGTCTCTAAGTAGCAGACCTCAGAGAGAATAGGGAGTGAATGTCATAAAAGATGTTAGATTCTTCCCAGGGAAGGAGATTCTCTATAAATGCAAATTTCCTCAAAGACAGCTTTGCTAAGTCATCCCAAAATATGTTAAATAAACAGATTTGGGGGTAAAATATTTTTATTTATTTTAGGTCTGCTGTATGTCTTGTAAGGCTATACTAGAGACTAGTTGGAATTTGGTATATTAATTCCACAGCGTCTGTTTAGTCTGTCTTATGATCACTATTTTGTAGTTAATGCTAGTCTGTTGTGCCTAAATTCCACAAGAGAGGGGTCCTAATTAGGTGTGTCCGAACTCCTTTCCTGTCATATGCTGGAATTTCGTTTTTCAGGGTTCCTTTGGCACAGAGGGCGTCCATACAGTCAGTTGTGGGCCTTGAATTTTATTTTGGGGTTGTACCAGTAAACGGGGGCATAAGAAGAAGAAAACCAACTTATGAATAAGAAAAAAAATTGGAGGTATGGATGAAGGGCAAAGGATGCCCAGGATATCTTTTTATTCTATGAATATTAGCAAATAATTATAATGGTTGAGCCTGCTTTTATTCTTAGATAATTGTAAGACAATAAGCACAAATCAAGAGGTTCTGAAGACTATAGGATATCAGGTATTGTATCAATGAATCATTTAAAGTATGATGTGAACTTCACCGGCCTTTTATCATCAGGACTAGGAGTGGAGCCACAGAGCATAACAGAGAAGGCACGAGGGTATCATCAGGATATGTTTTACTGCGATTTTATCAGTCATCTAATCATAAAATCTCTACTCACTATCTTTAAACTATTTACAAATGTCAATCCCACTGTCTAGGGAATGGCTTGTTATGAAGTATTCACTGTAACTGTCACATTTAACTGCCAATGACAGTAAAATGGAAGTCTGTCTTAATTATTGTCTTGTCTCATTTCTCATTTGCCATGTCTCTTTCTAGGAAGGTAAATTATAGCATCTCCAGTCTCAAAAGAGTCTCTGAGACATAAGGTGAATACTAAGAGTTCGGGGAAACACCTGTTGATTTTGATATTAATATTATGGATTATGAATGAAAAAATTGAAAGTACAGATTCAGTGAGGCATAGGCTATTAATTTGATGCAAATAGCACTGGGTAATGTCTATTGATATTGAAAGAAAAACAATTTAAAGAAAAACTTTTAAAAAATCAAATTTCAGAATAAAAAGTTATCAAGCAAGTTATGTGTTTAATAAGCAAAGATCTAACATAGTTCAAAATTTATTTCTGAATGTTCATAGATTATATCTTCTTCTTGAAAATGATATGAGAACAACTAATATTATTAAACTATGCGAAATTGTCTTTACATAATCAAAAGGAGAGACACACGAGAGAGATAAATAGCATCCAGTCATTCAGCATCATTTCTTCAACCATAATATCACCAGCAATGTATTAATTATTACATGGTCTAACATTTGTGTGGAACTCAGATTTTCTTCAAATTCGTATTTTATGAGATTTCCAAGCTTCAGGAATGCTGATATGGTTCAATGACAAATATGTAAATGTGGTAAGTGGGTTTCCATGCTAAAAAAGGTAGCTTTTAGTGGCAAAGTGAAGGGGATTATAAGTAGAACAACTGTGCCGGGCTCGGTGGCTCAGCCTGTAATCCCGTGCCTTTGGGAGGTTGAGGTGAGTGGATTGCCTGAACCCGCGGGTTTGAGACCCTCCTGGGCAACTTGGTGAGACCTCATCTCTACAATAAATCAAAAATTAGCTGGGCGTGGTAGTGCGCGCCTGTAGCTCCAGCTACTTGAAAGGCTGAGGCAGAAGGATCGCTGGAGCCCAGCAGGTCGAGGCTGCGGTGGCCGGGAGCGGCCACTGCACTCCAGTCTGGGCAACAGAGTGAGACTCCAACTCAAAAAAAAAAGTAGAACTCAATTATCTTAGATCAATTGGAATATTTTCCTTTATGATGCATGTTCTTGTTTTTAATCTTTTCATGCAGACCTACCCATAAGATGGGCCTGGAGGCTGTCTCTCTCTGTTAGAACCCTCTCTCATGTCCTGAACGTATTAATAGGATTATATAGAAAAAGATCTAGATGAAATAAGAAATAGATGTCCCTTCATCCTTAATGAAACTTTGTCCTATGCCTTGATGAAATAGAAACATATTTTGGCCTTTTTAATCTTAGTAATGGGAGAGTGGTAAGATCCTGAGAACTATAAGCATATGAGCCTATGAAAAATAGGCCAAAATAATTACTTGACCGTGTTTTTCCCTTATGCAGAAAGGGGCACAAAGTCATTCTTTTTTTTTTTTAGATGAAAAGATGGGTTTGTTCAGTCCTCTTTTCAGGGAGAAGATAGCGTAGTGATTTGGAACTAGAGAGTATCTAGTACTGAAGAATTTATCTCCGATCCTATGGCAATAAAAGTCAACACTTAAAAAATTGATGATTCAGAATCTTTGTCATAAGAACTGTACTTCCTTAGTTTGTTGAATCTAGTTTTCAATGAATAGTAGATGAGATACTAAAATTGTGATAAAATTGTAATAGAACATGTAAGAAGCTCACATGATTTGGCAAAATAAAATATGGTAATATTTTCTACACATATATGCTTGCACAGAATGGGGTACTTTTGAATATTTATTTTTACTCATAATATAGACAAGGATTATGGGAACTTGATACCTAATTCATTGGACACACACTTCTGCACTTGATATAAGGTAAAGTTTTAAAATTGAAGGAGAGAGGATTTAGAACTCAAGAAAGCCTAGGTTTGGGTTTAAGTTCCAGTATTTATGTTGTGAGCTATTTTGGGTTTTCTTTTTGCCTCATCAAAAGAGGATCAATAACATCTAACTTAACAATTGGAAATATTGCATGCACAGTTCCTGATTCAAAATAGTCACTCAATAAATAGTAACTATAAGCCAGGCTCGGTGGCTCAGCATGTAATCCCAGCGCTTTGGGAGGCTGAGGTGAGTGGATTGCCTGAGCCCACGGGTTCCAGACCCACCTGAGCAACTTGGCGACACCTCATCTCTACAATAAATCAAAAATTAGCTGGGCATGGTAGCGAGTGCCTGTAGTTCCAGCTACTTGGAAGACTGAGGTGGAAGGATCACCAGAGCCCAGCAAGTTGAGGCTGCAGTGGCCGCTCCCAGCCACTGCACTCCAGTCTGGGTGACAGAGTGAGACTCCAACTCAAAATAAATAAATAAATAGTAACTATACTATTTGTTAGCCTATATTTTTTAATAACTCTTTTTGCTTTAATTTACAATGTTCAATTTTAGCATGTGCTCAAATTCCTTAATCATTGTGCCTTATTCTTACTTATTCATCTTTATTAGTAGGGTTTATGCCATATATCTTTCCACCTGCCTTTTCCAGGTATTGTCAATAATCGTCTGGTGACAATGACTCTTCCCACAAGTGTGATCAGATTTTTGTTTGTGGATTTTAAATCTCCCAATTGTCTTGCCCCTGACACTTCTTGTCAAGCATTTTGATTCCATTTTCAGTCATTCTAGATCTTTTACAATTGTCTGAGAAATTGACTTTAAACCTGACAGCTCTATACCTTAAACCTGTACTTGAAGCTTAGGTTCCGACTGAACTTTCCACGGTATTACTTAGTTCTATTTTGTTCTTCCCATGAATTTGTACCTGTACTGTGAATCTATCTTTCTATGCTCTGACTTACTGTGCTTTCTTCTTACTCTTGTAGATAAAAACTCCAGTCAATGCATAAACTGTCTGAACTGTATACGTTACTTTCTTTTTTTCTTATTCTACCATATCCATCTAGTGACTAGAGCTCGTTGTGAAGAAAGTGAATAGCTGTGAGTGGAAAGTAATAAATAAATGATCAGAAGCAACAGACATAGATAAAAAAAATTGAAACAAAAAAATCTTGATTTTTCAAAAGTCCCTAGAAACTATTGAAAAATGTAATGTACTTTGTATATAGTAAGAAATTTAACTTTCATGTAGTCTTAAGAGTGCATGTTATACTAGAAAAAAGAACTGAATATTCATTCTGAACACAAGCAACTTTGATGTTACAGTAAGACCTTCTAGTGAGATGACCTACAGCTCTCTCACTGGACTGGAGACAGAGATATGGGGCTTGTAGTTGAAATCTAGTAGCAGAAAACTAATAGGTGAAATAATCTAAGAAAAAGTTTAATGAATCTAGGACCTAGTGTATATTTAAAGGATGAGAGAAGGATGACTATTATGTGGTAGTGAAGTGTTTAAAAATGCATTTATTGGCCAGAAAACATTGTGGAATAAGTCTATTGCATTTGGACTTTACAGTATACATATGCAATTTTTAGAGATAAAAACTAGTGATTAAACATTTTAAAAGGAGTTATATACACAGAATGCAGAAAGGCAAAATTTACTATTTTTGTGTTACTCTTTATAGAAGATTTGCTTGCACTCTCAGGGAGTAGTCAATCTTGTTATTTGGTTGTATAAATGAAATATGGCTTTAATCTGTTTCCTTAATATTGATTTGTAGAGAATATATTTCTCATTTCCCTCTATATTTTTTAAAAAATAGGATTTGGGATATAAAAACCAATAATGTTGTTACTTGTTATAACAATTGTATGAGAAAACTAATTCAAGATTAATAGTGGTATTCAAAGGAGGATGGGGTTGTATAAAAATAATTGTTTATTGATTTATTTTGATTTAACTACATAAAATAGCCACCTTAAATCTTTAGTTCAAATGAATACATTAGTTTTGTTTTTCCCCAGAGTGTATGGAATTTTTAATATATATTTAAGTATAAAAAGAATAAAACTAAAAAATAAAGATATTCCATATTCTAGTGTTTTACAAATTAACTATTTGTAATACATCATTCTATTTATTTTCTAATGTTGTAAAATGACTTTTGATTGGTTTCCAAGTTTTGGCTGCATCTGAAGCTATTCATATCTAAGATAATCTTAGCCTCCAGTTTGAGAGTTGAGACTCATATTTTTATCTTAATTGTCTTAAATTTGTTTCTAGGCATAGCACCACCTGTCAACCGTAATTCACTTTTAGTAAAATAACATGAATAACACATATCACATTTTTGGTTTTCCATAATCTACCTGGCCTCAAAATAGGCTGTTAGAATCTAACTTCATTTTCTTGCAAAAGTTGTATAATAAATAGTATCAATAAGTTGGAAGTTAGCATGGCGCGATGGCTCATGCATGTAATCCCAGAACTGTGAGAGGCGGAGGCAAGGGAATTGCCTGAGCCCAGGAGTTTGAGACCAACCTGGACAACATAGTGAGAACTCATTTCTACAATAAATCAAGAAATTAGCCATGCATGGTGTTGTGCACCTGTGGTTCCAACTACTTGGAAGGCTGAGGAAGAAGGCTGTGGTGGCTGTGTGTGTGTGCCATCGTACTCCCACTGGGTAACACAGTGCGATTATGACCAAAAAAAAGTTGGAAGTTCTTCGAAAATCATTTTTTAAAAACCTTACCCTCAAAAACTCAATACATTGTTTTCATGTTAGGATTTTCTCATTTTAAAATGCTCTTAATTGGTCCAGTGTTTCTTCTCACCATTCTTGCCTATTGTAAGGAAAATTCTCATGTTTATTTTATTAATAACCTTACCTCTGATTTTACAATTTTATGTTGTTTCTATTATTACCATAGTAATAAAAACAGCAAAATTACAAGTAACTCATATTTGAGTGATGTCTGACATGCGTGAGAGCCTATGTGGCTTATTAGGTTACACAGATATCTAACCTAATCCTCACATTCTGCCTGTAAGATAATAATTGTAGAAAATAAAGATACTGGAACACTAACAAGCTATGTAACTTACCCAGAATCATACAGTCGATGAATAATAGAGCAGGAATGCAAACTTAGAAACGCCAGCTTCCAAGCCAGTGTTTTTTAACTCTTAGTTAATTCCTGATCATAGCTAACGATTTATGGGAGCCTAGGCAGTGTCTAATTGAGAAAATTGCTTTATATGTCTCTAAACATGGCACATTGACCACAGTGGTGGTCAGCAACCTCTACGTAGGTCATTTATTGTATCCAACTAGAGATAACAACTTGAAGCCACTTTTTGACCCACTTTTTTTTTTTTTTTAGTATGGTAACTAAGTTTTGGGATATTATCAAATTCATCACTGATGTGTTATCAAATAAAAAAGAATTTTGATGCTTATGTTTACATTTCCTGATGTATGATATTTTTAAAATGTATTCTGCTCATGTAGAGAGTCTTAAAAGACACTGCTATCTGATCTTAGCTGTATGGATAATTGGTTGACCACATGGGTGGTTTAGTTTTTTTCCAATATTTAAAAGATGCGTTTACCATGCTCAACACCACCCCTTCCACCAATTCCAATTAAAATGCATTTGCAGTGGAAAATTCAACATGATTTCTGCCTCTATGAGAACTGAAAAAAGTAAAGGTCTTATGTCTCGAAGTGGACTAAACATAGAGTAGAATCCTGCAGTAACCTCAGAATCTGGACATGCAATATTTCATCTTTGTGCTTTTGCTAACAGTGAGGAACTGGATGCATTATAGAAAATGGAGAAACAGACAAGCAGAACTAAAGATAATGTGGGTTAAAAGCTGTATGCAAAATTATTATTTTATAGCTTTCTAAATAAAGTTATATAGTATTGTTTTTGCAATTCATAGTTTTCACAATTTTTAAACATTCTCATTAATGATTTGGAACCCAAAGGAAAATTTATATTATTTTTACAATCATGACAAATTACACTAAACAAAATAACAGAACATTGATAGTTAGGCATAAAATATGATTCTAGCTTCATTTGAAATAAATATAGTGTAAGATATTTGCATATTTTGTTCTAGTATTCTATTAAACAAGTATATTTACAAGTCCAAAATATCTGAGTTCTTCTAGGCTTTATTCATGGCAGATAAAATCAATGTGCTCATCTTTTAGCAATTTGTACTTAGATAGGTTTAAGACAGGTGGGTAATAGAAAAGTAGTGCATATACTTGACTGTTCATTTAGTGCTAAGTCCATTTGAAGCATTCTAAGGTTGAATGATCATCAGTGATTTGTATGTATAGATAATCAAATATCATAGTTGAAGTAATAGACCAGGAACAGTGTCCAATTCTTTTCAAGTTAAATAGTGTAGATAATTATAATTATTTCTGGGTTCAGGGTCAAAAGAGCTGTTCATTACGATTCTGGTTGATTGAGGAATCTTTTAAAATAATAAGTAATACATCATTCTTGTCAGTAGATTATAAAGATATTAAATGAAGCGAGTTCTGGGAGTGATTCTTGACAGCATATTATATAGTACATCTTGCCTTTCATTCTTGTCATTTTGTCTCTTAATGTAAAACTTATATCTCAGAACTCCAGGTCATTTATTCAACCTCTTTTATAGTGTGCTATTATAATACAATTCAATGTATTTTTTCCACTTAATTTACTAAGTCATTTTTGCTTTGCATAAAGTGTTAGTGAGGGCATTAGAACTATTAAAGAAGATAAAACAGATTTTCTTTCTGTCAGAAAATATTTTTTACTATGACACACTGTAAGAAAAACTGAAAACTAGCAAAGAGAAAAAAAGTTCCAACAAGAAATTAACAGGCAGTGCCTAATATTAAATATAAAATCTTATATTAAATATAAATATTAGATAGCCTTGATATAAATATAGGTAACCTTCTATTAAATATATATAAATATATTCTTTCAAATAGCCTAACTTTAAATTTTCAAAGTACATTTTTCTTAGTCCATTTGGGTTGAATAAAGGAATACTTGAGACTGGGTAATTTATAAAGAAACGAGGTTTATTTGCCTTACGGTTTTGCAGATCATACAGGAAGCATGCTGCCAGCATCTGCTTCTGGTGAGGCCTCAAGAAGCTTTCACTTATGAAGGAAGGTGAAGGATATCACATGGCAGCAGAGGAAGGAAGAGAGAGGGGAGGAAAGAGCCAGGTTCTTTTTAATAGCCAATCATCCCTGGAATTAAAAGTGAAAAACTCACTCCTATGAGAGTAGCACCAAACTATGTGAGGGATTAGTACCCATGATCCAAACATCTAGTAGACCCTACCTCCAACACTGAGGATCACATTTCAGCATGAGATTTGCAAGCATCAACTATCCAAACTATATCATCATTAATTTACATTTATGAAACTATAGATTTATTTAGAAAAAAATCCATAAAGTAATATAAAAGTTGAAAAATTTACACTCACCTGTTAAGTGAAAAACCGTTTCATCTGTAAGTCTTAGAGCAGCTGACTATCATAACATACTTAATGGTATACCTTGACTGGAAAGCAGTTTGACAGTTTGTATCAAGAGCTTTTCACTCTAGGGAAACGTGATTGATAAAATAATTTAAAGTATAGAAATAATGAAAACATGGAAAACATTTAAAGGTCCAATATTACATTGAAGAATGGTTAAGTTATGATAAATGGATGCAATAAAACATTATAAAGGACATTGTTTAAAAGAGAAATGAGAAGTAGAAAACACATTGTATATAACATTAATTTAAAAAGTCATAATTAAAAGTATATATTAAACAACATAAATAAGTACAAATGAATGGAAAAATAAAAGAGGAGAATATTAAAATATTAATAGTAGTTGCATTTTGAATGATTACGTTTTTTAAAAACTTTTTGTTATTTTCAAATATTACTCACTGATTATTTTTATGTTAAAAACTGAAAAATTATTCAAAAGCACAAGTAAGTGACCAAAGAAAAAATAGGTAACTAATATAATTACAATTAACTTTTATGCCCCTGAAAAGACAACATCGAGAAGTTAAAAAGACACCATCAAAAAGATAAAAAGACAATAAGCAGAACTAGAGAACGTTTTTACAGATCAAATATCTAATAGAGGTTCTGTATCTATTATATCTAAAAAAACTATTGCAACTCAAAATATAAAGTTATAAGCTTAATTAAAAAATGGGCAAAGGATCTGAACAGATAATACTTAGAAGACGATACACCAATAAGCTTAATAAAAGGTGTGCAATATCACCAGCCATGAAAGAAATGAAATTAAATCCCCAAAGAAATATAGTTTCATACTCACTAGGATGGCTATAATAAAAAAGATTCTATAAGTGTTGGAGAGGATATAGCAAAATTGGAACCCTAAAACACTGCTAGTAGTAATAGAAAATGGGGATGCTGCTTTAGGAAACCATCTGGAAGTTCCTTAAACAGTTAAATATAATGATCAGTAGTATTCCTGGGTAGAATGCATGTCCACAAAAAATAGTACAGAAGTATAAAAATATGACCAGGCGAGGTGGCTCGTGCCTATAATCCCTGCACTTTGGGAGGCCGAGGTGAGAGAACTGTCTGAGGTCATGGGTTCCAGACTAGCCTGGGCAACTTAGTGAGACTTCATCTCTACAATAAAAAAAAAAAATTAGCCGGGTGTGGTGGCATGTGTCTGTAGTTCCAGCTACTTAGAAGGCTGAGGTGGAAGGATCAACTGAGCCCAGCAGGTGGAGGCTGTGATGGCCATGTGCTTGCCACTGCACTCCAGGCTGGGTGATAGAAGAAGACTGACTTAAAAAAGGTATAAAAATATTTATAGAAGGAGTATTCATAACAGCCAAAGGTAGAAACAACTCTAAACCTGGCAACTAATAAGTGAATGCATAAAATGTGGTATAGCCAAATAATGCAATATTAATCAGCGATAAAAAGAAACGAAGTACTGATATGTGCTACAACGTGGATGAACCTTGAGTATGTAATGCCAAGTTAAAGCAGCCTGTCACAGAGGACTCTATATTGAATGATTTTACTGATATGAAAAGACTAAAATAGGTAAGTCCATAGAGACTGTTACTGGTTGCCTAGAGCTAGGAGGAAGAAGAAAATTGGGGCCTGATATCTAAGGGGAGCATGGTTTCTTTTCAAGAAAATGCAATTTTTCTAAAACTGGGTGCTGAAAGAAGCACAGCTCTATGAATATACTAAAATTCATTGACTTGCATACTTGAAATTTGTTAATCATATGGCATGCAGACTTCAATGCAGCCGGTATAATAAAGCCGTTTTTTAAAATAAAAATACTACAAAAATAAATATCCTTAGAATCAACGGAGTAGACAAATATATTTATTTTATAATAGATTTTAATTACTGGGAATTACTTGGCTGTAGATTCTGGTAGACGTTTTATGTTTGGGACCAGAAATAAGTAATCAAAGAGACACCCTGAGGAGTTACAGGAAGGAAGGGAGAGGGTCATTAGTTACTGATTACAGTGTTGTAGTTTTACAGGTTTACCTTAGACTTTTGATTATACAATACAATATATTACCAAATGCTCCTATCTTTCCCAATTTTCCATGGAAAATGTTTCTCTAATTCTTCTATATCTGCCTGCCATATAGCAGACACTCAATAAGCTGTCAAAGAATTGCAAGCAAGCAAGCAGCATCAATGGTTTCTCAAAAAAAGTGATTGAAATTCAGAATAATATCACCCTAGAAGGACTGATGTAAGAATTCTAAATCATCTTGATGGTGAGCCAAGAAATTGAATCTGGCACAGTAATATAACCGTGGTCCTTTCATTTATTAAGTGCTTACTGGAAAAGACATATTTAGCTAAGGACTTAAGGTGTATTTCTCATATTTAGCCAGCCAGTGACTTTGGGATTTTTTTTTTCCAGTTTACTTACTAGCAAAATGAAGCTTACAAGACACTTACCGTGCCGGGCTCGGTGGCTCAGCCTGTAATCCCGCGCCTTTGGGAGGCTGAGGTGAGCGGATTGCCTGAGCCTGCGGGTGCGAGACCCGCCTGGGCAGCGAGACCTCATCTCTACAATAAATCAAAAAATCAGCGGGCGTGGT
>NW_007050210.1:71367-80707 GCF_000164805.1 Carlito syrichta
CCAAAAAAAAAAAAAAAAAACAAGACACTTACCAAAGTCTCACAGTTAGTCATGCAGGGCTGTTTTTCAAGCCCAACAGTGTCTCGTGGAAAACTTCCTTTTCTCAAGTACAAAACTTTCTGAGGAAAAAAATTCCAGGTTTTGATATAAGACAGGAAAGTAAGTAACTATTTAAAGCAGCTATAGGGAAAACTACATATAAATTGGATCAGAAAGTACCAAGAGCTAACTTTCCACCAATCAGCCTAACTAGAGGTCTAGGATTTTCATTGTCACTCTACCTAAAAATAACCTTAAGCCCATGGTCTAGAGTAGTATTAAGGTTAATCTCATGACATATTTTTATTTTGCATATAATCAAGAAAAAGCAACTTGCCTAGAATACACTTGACTGGTGTCAACATAAGCACTATTGAAATAAATGATGTACTTTATTTGCAGGAAAAAAATATTTAGCTACATTCAAGTTAAGTTTAATTCTATTTAATCATTATTCTATTTTCTCTTATTTGACCATCATAGAAAAGGATGAGTTATAAATTATGCAGTCATTTTTACACCAATTGATATGTACTTTAGATGCCAACCTAATTTTGAGCATTGTCTTCCATTATCCTTGAGAAATAGATGAAGAAAATTGTTTCTTCATCTTGTACAGTACATTTCTATGTGTTAGAGGAAGTATCATTTAGAAAAAGGATCACAGCAACACCTATGTTGTCAGTTCTTTGCGACCTTTGGAGATGTCAGTCTTGCACTTATACAAATTTGAAGAATGAGACAATTACACCAACTTGAAGGCTCACAATGCTAATTAATCTAGATAGTGATTAGTCTGGTTCCCGAGTTAGAAAGAATGATGAAATAAGCATTTATTTTATGGACTAATAACGTTTTTAACATTATATCAGTAGTGTCAATATAGAGCAAAATTTGAATTTCGTTGTGAAAATAAAATAATAGTTGCTACCCATCACCTTGAACAATATTTGAAATGAATGCAAAGGAAATAAGACAGAAGAACCTTGAAACCATCATTTGTTTTTAAAATTGTTAGATCATCTGGAATTTTGCAATATGAATTTTTTATTGCTTGTTCTCTTATGTTTGGCTCTAATTTTCTTTGAAATTTGAATCAAAAAAACATTGACCACATTTTTTTCTTTATCTCAGTACACTGATTTTCTTCTCATCTTAAGATAAAGATTTTTCCATCAATAAAACTAGATGTTTCTTCTTAAACATTTAAGTCATTCATTATGTATTTCAGAAATGTCATTCAGCTTCCTCTACCATGTACATCAACATATACAGGCTTTGTCAATGTTTGCACTTAGAGTAAATTCATTATACCAAAGTTAGTGGGAAACACCTTCATAACATTGCATTCTTTACAACAACTCATGATACACACATAAGTATCACAAAAATTGTGACATAAACTTTGGGAGCACCACATTGATCTAATCAAGAAATGAGAGCAGATATGCTTCAAATAAATTTTATTGTTTTCCAAATTAGGTCTCAAAACCTCTGGTCATTTCATGTTGTCCTAAAGATAGTAGTTATAGACTAGATCAAATAACCATACACTGTTATTTTACATGTTGTTTATACACTGTTTTAAATCACTCAATAAATATAAATTGAGTTTCTCCAAAGTTGCTCTAGGTTTTATGTATTATATGGTTTTTGTACTAAAAAACTGCATAAATGATTTTAAAAGAGGTGACCAACATACTTTGCATAGTCATTCCTCCTTCAGGGAAAACAAATATTCATGTCCCATGAAAATGTGAATCAGTTCCATGTTGCTGTGCAAAACTCATTCTATTAGTTACCTTTTACTTCAGTAATGACTTACCACAAATTTTGTAACTTAAAATAAGACATATTAATTGTTATTTTTTCAGAGGTGTGTCACAGTCTTTTCAGAAGAGTACCATCTCTGAGAAAGTGACCCACATGTGCACACATTGGGTATCAGTGATATGATGACCTTTCACAGTGTGAAGTTTTGAGTAAGACCTGGATGAGTGAGATTTAAATAAATTTGAGAAAATCTGTGAGAAAGAGAAAAGCAGCATCTGATAACCACAAGCTGACAAATAGCTAGGGTTCCATTTTGCTGGAAACTGGCCTCCCAACTAGACTACAATGTTCTCCTATTGAATATAAACAATTTCACTGAACACCACCAGACAAGGTTATTCTCTGACCAAGATGGAACAAGACAAAAAACAAGACTATAGAGACAAACAATGCATTGTCCAAACCACAGAAGTGTCCTAACAACCTCCTATCTTGTCTCAAGTGAATGACTGCTGCTTCCTTAATAGCTGGCATTTTAGCTTAGCAAGATTCTAACCATCTTGTAAACAACAATAAAGATAATCCTAGCCTTGTTACTTTGAATTCTGCTGGGATTCAGAAAACACAAGCCTTACACTTAGAATTTTCTTACAGCGGCTCATGTGTACCCATGATGGACATTATCCCATATAAAATGTCAAGAATTTGACATTATTCTAACTGCAGGTGTTTTCCTATTGACATTTTTTGACAGAGCACCAATTTATCCCATTTACTATTATCTAGTTGTGCAAAATATTGATTATATTATAACACTATAATATAATAAGCATGAACAATAAATTTATGACCTGCTGTTCCTATTTTTCTCCATCATTTTTAGTGTGAGATAGATGAAATATAGAGGATAGGTAGACAGACAGATAACCTGTGTTAGGAAATATGATACTACCACCGAAATTACTCTGTTAGCAATTCTGATTATTTTAACTAACATTATTTGCATTAGGCCTTGGAACATCCCTATAACTAGTTTTACAATATCCACCACAACAATTTTTTATCATTATTTTATCTGCACTAGCTGTATCTTAATTGTGTTTTTATTTTCATATGTTGGGTGACTTCAGTTAAGCTTACTTAGGCACACTTATTTGTTGGCCTTTGATAGTGTAATGAATGTACTTGCTGGAAATTTATTCCAACTTCACATTGCACTAATCAAAATGACATTGTTTTGCTTAGTTTAATGACCAGCATTCAAAATGTTCTTGCAAGTCAAGGAAAGATATTTTTGAGTTGTTGAGGTGCTGTGGAGAAAGACAACTTAATTTTATTTGTGGATTTCCCAAGAAGTAAGCCTCCTACCTCCCATCTGTTTATCAAGTAACCATTAAGGTTTGTAAGTCAGGAAGCAGCAATGTTGTTTGACCTATTTAATTAAAATCATTTCATTTTTGCATAACCCAGAATAACAAATATAATATTTTTCTGTGTTACAAATAAGTTCAACAGAGTAAGTGATATTAAAATAACTTCTTCATTTGCAAGAAAGCACTAATAAAGAGGGAGGAGTAAGGAAAATGCATGAATGTTCAAGGTAATTAGATGGTGAAAAGAACATTTTAAGGCTCTTTCCCTCCTCTTCAATCAAAAATTAGGAGCTTTTAGAGGGAAGGTCAAGTTTTTCTACCCAAGCAACACTATGCATTTATTTCAGAGAGTAGATGCAGGAAACAGAATGAATTGCAAAATCTAATGAAAAGTGAACAAAGATTTTCTATCCATATTAAAATTCAATTACCATTAAATAACACCCATTCTCTTTGTAGGCTCTTTTCTAAAATTAAGAAATCATTCAGTTCATATGAATTCTTAGTTATATCTGAACACTCATATCTGCTTTTCTATTTCTCTTCCTTTAGACACAAATGATAAATTCTACAACTGATAAGTTAAGGATTTAACACAATGAGAACAAAATGAGAATATATTTTTCAGGCAACGGACATTGTGACTGAATTTTGGAATGTCAAATTGATCTTTCTGGTACTACATTGGACATATTATAATTGGGTGACTGTTTTGCAAATCATTGAAGATCTATGGACTCTTGTATCCTTATTCATAAAATGAGAATAAAAATAGCTCAGTGTTCAATGTTGAAAACAATGGGAAAATATAGGATAAAAATGTTAGATATGTGGCATTGAAAGACACATAACTAACATCTAAAAAAAAAGTTTTCAATCTTGTTTTTTTCTACTAAAATTTTTACTTATTTCAAACCCTTTCTTATAAACAATGACAATTTGCATTTATGTTTTTCAATATTACCATAAGTGGATATTTTTAGAATGAAAAATAAATACAGCCGGGCTCGGTGGCTCAGCCTGTAATCCCACGCTTTGGGAGGCTGAGGTGAGTGAATTGCCTGAGCCCGCGGTCCGAGACCCACTTGGGCAGGCAAGACCTCATCTCTACAATAAATCAAAAATCAGCCAGGCGTGGTAGCGCGCGCCTGTAGTTCCAGCAACTCGGAAGGCTGAGGCGGAAGGATCGCCGGAGCCCAGCGGGTCGAGGCTGCGGTGGCCGGGAGCGGCCACTGCCCTCCAGTCTGGGCGACAGAGTGAGACTCCAACTCAAAAAAAAAAGAAATAGAAAAAGAAATACAAGAGTGTTTCAATACACTGTGTATTACCCATTCTCAATGTCCGTTAGCATATATGTTTGATGCTCATTTGAATCATTAAATTAATAGGTATTATTATATAAGCACCTCTAATTTTTCCTACATTAGGAGAAAATTAGAGGTGCTTATATAATAATACCTATTAATTTAATGATTCAGATATGTCATTCTTTTCTTATGGGGGAATAAGAAGGAGTCAAGTAGATTATGCAATTTATATAGAACATAAAGATATTCTTGTGAGTGTGAATTACAAGAGTATATGCTCTCAGAGACCTTAAAATTGAGGAGAGTTAAAATGTAAATGAGGAATATGTATCATTTCCTAATGTTCTTTGGACAGAGAATAATCTAGTCTTATTCAACTTTCATCTGATCAGGCATTTAAAAAAGAAATATATGAAATGCCAAGTAGAAAAATATTCATGGCTATATATGACTTGTTTAACAGTTTAAGAAGAGAATAAATCCTTTACTCCTGAGGAATAGGTATGTGGGGAAGCTGTAACTATGAGAAACTGGGGTAGGTCATCCACCTCTAAATACAAGAGAGGACGTGTTCTCACATGAACTAGTTTTCTGAAAAACGATAATAACAAAAATAAAATATTTAAGTGAGTTCTTCCAATATTTATGTGTGAAACAAACAGATTCTGTTTTGCTGATGAGTTGAGGAAAAAATAGTTTATATGACTATGGAAAATATGTTTTTTTTTTCTTTTTATAAAGTCCGATGTGAATACACATGGGCATATATTTGAAAATACAAGTTGGTCATTTATGGTTTATTTACTTTAAATAAACTTCTTACTAAGTCTAACACACACAGGTCAAGATTCCATGAAAGAAAGACAAGATCATGGACATTTAACCTGTGATCAGTCAAAATGAATGTCCTCTAGGAAATTGTGTTTACCTCAGCAAAAATCAAAATTTTGTGAGAAGTTCTATACTCTTAGATGTTATCATCACTCAGTAAATCACTAAATATTTAAGGCTACTTTTTATTTATTTTTCTTTCTTTCTTTAAGAACTTGCTGCACTGTTTTATAACTGGACAACTTGCTTTTTGAATAACCATCATTTTCTGTTGAGATTGAAATTGTATTTTTAATATTTTTACTTTACTAATCTCATAAATCATGGAAATAAAAAAGGAATATGCATATTTATATCTCACAGATAGTTTAGTCAGTTAAATAAACTATCCAGTATATGTCTCCAAAAAGTTATTGAGAATTAAGGGGAAAATTATTGAAAAAAAATAAAAGTTATTTAAAATTCACTAAATGTTCGATTATATCCATTTTTTTTGGTAGAGCAGGCTTCCAGACATGCCTAAGTTGCTAATTTTCATAAAAACAATCAAGAAGTAACTTTTAAGTTTTGAAACTATGTTATCCATACCATGTAATGTATATAGTTTATGAATAAGCAAAATATATGCTAAAGTTTTGGGGTGAATTTTTCCTAAATGACATGATATTAGAGATTTTTAAATACTAACTATTTTATATTTATGTAGAAAACACCCAAATAGGTAAAAATGAAAATATAATTTTGTATACATTCTGTTCCATGTCCATGAGTAAACCAAGCCTACTATGAGGTTCACCATGGAATAACCAGGCTGAGGTTTGTCATTGGGGTTATACCAATATAATTATTTTTAGATATTTCTCCTTGGCTGTTTTTATTCACAGAGAAGCCTCTTCCACTCTTCTTCCTGAAGAGTTTATGTCTGGCTACCAATATTCAGTCAGCCTAAATGGAAAGAAGTTGAGGAATATCAACACTTACATGTGAACTTCTACTTAACCTCCCAGATTTTAGTACAGTATTCTTGTATTCACTAGTGTTTGATTTCTCTTATGTTAGAGAGCCTATCTTTTCTCTTTTTCTATGGTTATTCTCCACTTTTCCCAACCAAAAATGAGTGGAGAGTCATTTGTTTTAAGCTATAAAATCTATACTTAAGAAGTGTGCTAAACAACATGACTTACAAGAGTTTGTTACACTTATTGTGCTTTCATTTCAAAGACAGTTTGGGTATATAAATAAACAACACTGAAGGTATCTGTTTTAAAAAACAAGTATTATATGGATCATAAGTGTGGGAGGCATTCTTATTTAAGTGAGAAGAAAATATGCCCAATCATTCTTACAGATCAGAATCATGAGGAGGTGTTACCTATTTCAATAAAGCATGAAAGAAAATACTGTAGATTAAAAAAGATGTTACTTGGTCACAAAAACACAAAAAATGGAGAAGTAAAAAGACAAATGAAGTCAGTTTATATCTAAGTACTGCCAGGGGATAGAGACGCTTATCCACTCATCTTCAGTGCTGGAAATCCTAATATAAAGGCAATGCCTAAAGGCAGATATATCTAAACAACAACTTTATATCTTTCTTATTCCATTAAATGGTTGATTTATCGAACTACACTAATTCTAGCTCCATGCTCACTGCATAACTTTTGCTTCTCATATAGATGCAACTATATGGGCAAATTATACTGTTAGCATAGACTTTTAATATGTCTTTTAGTATAGACCTAAATGTATTTTGAGAAGATGATAATACTTTTTCATGGAAATCATGTAGCTGCTGATTATGATAAGACTTCGCAAGTAGAAATAGACAAAAAACAGTTAAACAGTTCCAGCAAAGTGTATGAGCAAAAACAAAAGTTCACAAATACAATCGAGCTTTATGCTGGAGATAGCAAGGCAAATGGACTTCTGTATTAAAAAGGAACAAGTACACTAGCCATATAGTCATGAACAATGTCCATTCATGTGATGGTGATATTGGCCACTATATGTTAATAAATTGACCTTGTGTCATTTATTTCTGTTTTGTGTGAACTTTAGATGCTCTGGGTCCATTCTTGGCTCCTGGTTACCATGAGTAGTGGCAAAAGTGATCCTTGCTTTCTAAGAATACTCCTTTCTGTTACCACTCTCCCATTTCCAAATGCAACACAGATAGTACTCATTAGGACAACTTGTGTATATTTTCTATATGAACGACTTTTATCTTGCTCTTATCATACTGAATAACAAAAACTGCAGTCTTCTCATTTTCCATGGAATAAAAGTAAGAATAATTTTTACACAGTGTGACAACCTCATAAATTACTTATTATATAACTTATTATATTCTCAAATAATGAATTGATAGTTAACAAGCAAATTCTATATATTTACCCTACTTTGAAGAGCTATCAAGAAATACACGAGAGAAAAATATTTGGTTTTAATGAAGGTGAAATTTAGTTGGGATTTTTTTTATTATACATAAATAAAATAATATTTTTTATTATACATAAATCAAGTAGAGAATTGTTGTATAACAGAGTGCAGAGGAGTTGAAGGAGTTTTCATCTAGTCCTGAGGAATAGGTGTGGAAGAGATGAACATTAGCTAGTTATATGTCAGGCAAAATGAAGGGAGTTCCAGCAAATTGTATGGGCAAAAACAAAAGTTCACAAATACAGTCGAGCTTTATGCTGGAGATAGTAAGGCAAATGGACTTCTGTATTAAACAGTGTAGAGTTGTACTAATAAATAATGGGATAAGGTTACATATATCAGGTGGAAACAAATTAAAGGGTGGAGTAGATTGGGCCTTATCTTGAGATAACACTACCTCAAGCATGAGAATGATGTACTGAAAGTAATGCTTAATCAACATTAATGTAGCAGCAGTGTGAAGTTCAGTTAGAAAGAAATTGAAATCAAAGTATTAGAAAGTAAGATAAGAAAATACCTGGATAAAATGCACATCTTTAGATCTGCCTGGAGCTTAAGTCTACCAACTTAATATCCACTTTATTATGTATTTGGAATTCATTACTTTAAAGTTGAACTTTTCTCTTTGAAATATTTCTTTCATTTACTTTTAGATAGCTTCTCATTCCCACTTATTGGCCTTGTTCATGATTTCAGGTTTGTCCCTTTATTTAGTTATTTAGATTTGATGCTCTATTCATAACTATGAATTTTCCTGTTCTTGATATTTCTAGTTCCCTCCCTAGTGATGCTTTTCTTTTACGTATGCTGACTAGGATCGAGATCCTGCTACCCAATACCCTCTCTTTAGGAAGAACTCATCTTATCCAAGCCAACACTAGAGATATGGAAAGTGCCAAATTGAGGGACTTGAAAAAATACATCAGTTATCTGGCTTCAAGTTAATACAGAAATCATCATAGTAAAAATCTTAACTAATGAGTTCTGAAACATAAATTGTAAAACACTCACTATGATTCTTAATATTGGTGAAACAGTATAGAACTAAAATCAATCATAAAAATAATTATATCATCAAAAAACATTTAATTTATTCAGAAAACATAATCTGAAAATGAAGATATAAGACTGTCCCTCTGTATCTGTGGAGAATTGGTTTCAGGACTCCTTGGGATCTCAAAATTTGTGAATGCTTTAGTTCCTTAGGTAAAATGGGTAATACTTGAATGTAACCCATGCACATCCTCACATATACTTTAAATCGTCTTTAGATTAATTATACTATATAATACAATGTAAATGTGATGTAGATAGTTTCTATACTTTATTGTTTAGAAAATAATAGACAAAAAAATCTGTTGTTTACAGTAGACTTTTCTGTTCCAAAGTATTTTCCATCTGTGGTTGACTGATACCAAGGATGTGGAACCCATATATACAGAACCCACAAATATGGAGGAGAGACTGTATAATTATATTACAGAAGATAATATCCTACAATAAATTGTCTTAAATGAAAAAAGTGAAGATTTAGAGCCTTTTCAAAAGCTCCTAAGGCTCTAAATCATAAATCTGACA
>NW_007050211.1:0-784 GCF_000164805.1 Carlito syrichta
CTGAAATTCTGCCATGCACCTTTTCGGACCACAGTGGAATAAAAATAAACATTGACACCGACAAAGTCCCCCCAAAACCCACAAAGACGTGGACACTAAACAGCATGATGCTAAATAACTCCTGGGTCAATGATGACATCAAAATAGAGATCAAAAGATACCTGGAAACAAATGAAAATAAAGAAACATCTTACCAAAATCTCTGGGATGCCTTAAAAGCTGTAATAAGAGGGGAATTTATATCCCTACAAACACACATGAGGAAAATGGAAGGAACAGAAATTGACAACCTAACAAGCCACCTAAAGAAGCTGGAAAAGCAAGACCACAAAAACCCTAATTTCAGCAGAAGAATCCAGATCACCAAAATAAAAGCCCAAATCCAGGACATAGAAGACAAAAAGATAATACAAAAAATCAATGAAACAAAAAGCTGGTTCTTCGAAAGGGTAAACAAGATTGATGGTCCCCTAGCTAGACTGACCAAGAAAAAACGAGAAAAAAACCAAATAAGCATAATCAGAAACACAAAAGATGAAGTCACATCTGACCCTGAAGAAATACAAAAGATCATTAGAGACTACTACGTACACTTGTATGGAAACAAACTTGAAAACCAGAAAGAAATGGAAGACTTTCTGACATCACACAACCTACCTAGGTTGGACAAGAAGAAAATTGAGACCCTAAATAAACCAATAACAATCAAGGAAATCGACCACGTAATAAGAAAACTTCCTACAAAAAAAAGCCCTGGTCCAGATGGCTTTCCAGCAGAATTCTA
>NW_007050212.1:0-754 GCF_000164805.1 Carlito syrichta
AACATACATGTGCAAATATCTCTTGGAGAGAGGGATTTCGTTCTTCCTGGTATGTTCCCAGTAGGAGGATGGCAGGGTCGATTTTTAGATCGTTTAGGAATCACCAAATGCTTATCCACAGAGCTGGTCCGAGTTTACACTCCCACGAGCAGTGTAGAAGTGTTCCCTTTGTGTCATTTCCACGCCAGCATCTGTTGTTTTGGGAATGATGGATGATAGCCATCCTGACTGAAAATTGGTGACTCCTCAAGGTCGTTTTCACTTGCATTTTCGGATGACAAATGAGGCTGAGCTTTTTCCAATGTCTTTGGTGGCTGCTTGTATGCCTGCTGTTGAGATGGGTCTGTTCATATCTTTTGCTCACTGTGAAATGAGGCTGTTTGCTTTTTTCTTGTCGGCAAGTGGCAGTTCCTTGTAGTTCCGAGCTGATCATCCCTTGTCAGATGTACATTGGCAAATATGTTTTCCGCATCTGTGGGTTGTGTTTCTCTATGAGTCAGGGCCTCACTCTGATGCCCAGACGGTACTAGAGTGGTACAATCACACCTGACCACAGGGTAGACCTCCGGGGCTCAGGCAATCCTCCCAAGCGGCTGCAACGAAAAGCCTATGTCTCCAAGCCCAGCTCATTGATGACATTTTGGAGATAGAGATGAGGCTGCCTGATGTTACACAGTCATGTTTCAACTCCTGGGCTCCAGCAATCTTCCGTCCTCAGTCCGCCAAAGTGCTGGATGACAGGTGGAAGATTCCA
>NW_007050213.1:0-1115 GCF_000164805.1 Carlito syrichta
GAACTGGGCTCATCCACAAATGCTTTGAGGCAGTTACAAGGATTTCCATTTTATGGTAAACCAATGCGAATTCAGTATGCAAAAACAGATTCTGATATAATATCTAAAATGCTGGGCACTTTTGATGCCACAGAAAAGAAAAAAGCTAAAACTGTGGAACAGATTGCAACAACTGCAAACAAAAATCCTGGCCAGGGAATGCCAAATTCAGCTAATACCCAAGGAAATACAAAACCAAATCCCCAAGTTCCCTGATTACCCTCCAAACTATATTTTATTCCTTAATAACTTACTAGAAGGGACTAATGAGATGATGTTATCCATGCTGCTTAATCAGTTCCCTGGTTTCAAGGAAGTACATTAGGTACCTGGGAGGCATGACATTGCCTTTGCTGAATTTGAAAATGATGAAAAGGCTGGTACTGCCAGGGATGCTTTACAAGGATTCAAAATCACACAATCCCATGCCATGAAGATCACCTATGCCAAGAAATAACATCTGGGATAGTAATCTTTAAAGGACTTGGTATCATTTACAGTGTTTGTTTTGATAACATTCGGTCGGGTCATTTTAATAGTTGGAGATAGAGGGGAGTGAAAGTGAAATTTTTCTGAAGGACATACATTATCTAGCATTTCTTTACCTGTAGTGAACTATGAAATACGAAGGCCTTAATTTTGTACAATAAACTATTATCTGTTAAAAAAAAAAAAAGGAAACCTGACTGCACAGAGAGAGGGTGTGTGGTTGAGTGTAGAAGGGGGGACCAGGATGTGTTTTGGTTTTCACTATGTAAAGATTGCAATACTGTAAGTGTAGTCATTTCTAAAAGCATTGGAGTAACTACATTATGCTCAAGCAGAACATTTGTCAAAAGTGATCATCAAAGTTTGCCCAAAGGGTCCTGCTCTGGTATGTGTCTGAATTCTAGGCAAGGGTTTTAGATAATTGGCCTTACTAACCAGCGAAGAAATGACAAAAAGCCTTTTTAATTGCAATGGAGTAAATGATAGCTGGAGTGACCAGGCCCCTTTATATCATCTCTTCATTTCATAGTGAGATGTTATCATTTTTCACCTTATCTATGATCCTGTTAATCACTGAATTTCACCTT
>NW_007050214.1:0-693 GCF_000164805.1 Carlito syrichta
GATCAAGCCTTCAGCATTTGGTCTGGTGAGGACCTTCTTGCTGCCTCCGAACGTAGCAGAGAGCAGAAGGGTGAGCTAGCCAAAGACCAAATGAGCCTCTTTCAAAGGCAACTCAGAGGCTGGCTGCAATCTCATGCCTATAATCCTACCGCTTTGAGAGGCAGAGGCAGGCGGATTGCTTGAGCCCAGGAGCTTGAGACTAGCCTGGGCAACATAGCAAGACCTTATCTCTGCAAAACCCACACACACACACACACACACACACACACACACACACTTTAGTCCTGTTAAAGAGGGAGCAGCTCTCCTAGCCCCTAATCACCTCTCACAGGCTCCACCTCTTCACAAGATCACATTGACAACCCTTGAATTTTGGGGGCACCCATTCAAACCACAGCAGCAGTTTTCAGGTTGTTTGCAAGCAAAGAAATGACAACTCTATAGCAAGAATACTGTTAACTGTTGCTATTCCATAAAGAAAACATGGACTTTCTGGGGGGAAAAGTATTCCAGTTTTTTTTTTCTTTTGAGTTGAAGTCTCACTCTGTCGCCCAGACTGGAGTGCAGTGGCTGCTCCCGGTTCTCTGTTTTCTTCTATTCTGCTGTCGCCCGGCGATCCTTCCGCCTCAGCCTTACAAGTAGCTGGACCTACAGGCGCGTGCTACCACACCCGGCTAATTTTTTGAATTATTG
>NW_007050215.1:0-912 GCF_000164805.1 Carlito syrichta
CAAACTCTAAAGACCAGCCAGGCCAGTTTGAAAAGACCAAATGACCAGAGACTGATGGCTCTCATAGAAATGCAAAAGATAACTAATTCACAGACTTATCCAAAACCCCTTTTTGAAGTTGACGGTTTACAACCCTGCTTGCAGACTCTGCTGCCCAGCTCTTCCTGGAGACCATTTGTTCTTTAAAAGATCTGATTTTTCTGAACACCACCTTGTAAATTCCAAAGAGAATGTGTAACCGCTCAACACGACCCCCTCCCTTACCTAAACAAGGGTATAAGATCCCTCTTCTTCCATTCTGCGGGGCTCAACCTGGAAGGTGTAATAAAGTGCCACTTCCTATAATAGTCTCGTTGTCTTGATCTCTGTCTTCCTGCTACACTACAAGCTATGTCCTTGCACAAAAACTCACATGGGCTTTCCTGTGTCCCGCTAATTCTTTTTTTTTTAATTTGAGTTAGAGTCTCACTCTGTCACCCAGACTGGAGTGCAGTGGCCACTCCCGGCCACTGCAGCCTCAACGTGCTGTTCTCTGGTGATACTTCCACCTCAGCCTTCCAAGTAGCTGGAATTGCAGACATGCACTACCATGCCCGGCTAATTTTTTGGTTTATTGTAGAGATGAGGTCTCACCAAATTTCCCAGGCAGGTCTCGAATCAGCAGGCTCAGGCAATCCACTCACCTCAGGCTCCCAAAGGCGCGGGATTACAGGCTGAGCCACCAAGCCTGGCTTCCTGCTAATTCTGAAGCTCATCCCTTCTGTCTTCACCTCTGGAATTATTCTAGATGCCACATTAGGTAATTAAGACAGTTTTATACCCAGACAAGGAATGAGGCAAGCAAGGGTCCATTGAGACTCTTCTGAATATGTGAACAAGGAGGATTTGGTACAACTTCACACCAGGGTACAG
>NW_007050216.1:0-595 GCF_000164805.1 Carlito syrichta
CGACCCTACAGAGTACTTCAGCCAGTAATGGAACCGGTGTCTCTGAGGGGTGGGCACTCAGAGCCTCCCTGTGTGACCTGCAGTGCTGGGTGCCGGGCTGGGGACAGAGCTGGAGGGAGCAGGGACCCAAAACTTCCCTGCACGCTGCAGTACCTGGCCTTAGGAAATGAGGTAAAGTTTGTTGATAGGTGGGCAGGGCAATGGAAGTCTCTGCCTGGAGAATGGCAAGGCAGTTTAAGCAGGTCTGTTTTTCTCCGCTTGTCTGGGTCCTCTGGTTTGGGGTCTCACGCTGAGTGCCTCAGCCAGGGTTGACCCAGAGCTCCAGAGCTCCAAAGTTCCAAAGGGCAGGCTGTAAACGGTGAGAGTGGCGCTGGGACCCTACAGAGTACTTCAGCCAGAAATGGAACTGGCGTCTCTGAGGGGCAGGTGCCCAGAGCCTCCCTGTGTGACCGGCAGCTTGATGCCGGGTGCCCGGGCTGGAGACAATGCAGCCAGGGAGGGATCTGGAGGGGGCTGGGACCGGAGACTTCCACACACAAGTAAAACGGCAGCAGTGGGGGGAGGGGCGCAATATCTGACCTTGCATGGGACTGAA
>NW_007050217.1:0-773 GCF_000164805.1 Carlito syrichta
CCTAATGTAAAACCTCAAATCATAAGAACCTTAGAAAAGGAAGGAATACTCTCATGGAAATCGGAACTGGCATCCAATTCCTGTACAAAACCCGAAACCCACAGGACTTAAGAGAGAAGATAGACAAATGGGACCTTATTAAACTGACAAGCTTCTGCAAAGCCAAAGAAACCATCAAGAGAGCAGGGAGACAGCCTACAGACTGGGAAAAAGTATTTGCCAACTCTAGGTCTGACAAAGGCTTAACATCCTGGATCTACAAGGAACTGAAGCGTACTGAAAAGAAGAAAACAAACAACCCCATTATAAAATGGGCAAAAGACATGAACAGACACTTCACAAAAGAAGACATTCGAGCAGCCAACAAACACATGAAGAAATGCTCAACCTCACTAATCATCAGGGAGATGCAAATCAAAACCACACTGAGATACCACCTAACTCCAGTCAGAATGGCAATTATCAACAACTCAAAAAATAACAGCTGCTGGAGAGGGTGTGGTGAAAAGGGAACACTTCTACACTGTTGGTGGGAGTGTAAACTAGTGCAACCTCTGTGGAAAGCAGTGTGGCGATTCCTAAAAGCTCTAAAAATTGACCTTCCATATGACCCTGCAATCCCCCTACTGGGCATATACCCTGAAGAACACAAATCACTCTATAAAAAAGATACCTGCACACGTATGTTTATCGCAGCATTGTTCACAATAGCAAGAACCTGGAAACAACCATGCTGCCCATCAAAAGAGGACTGGATTAAAAAAATGTGGTAA
>NW_007050218.1:0-1723 GCF_000164805.1 Carlito syrichta
AATCAAACTCTTTTTATTTCCATTAACTCAAAGAATTTCTATGGAAGAAGATCCTTTTCAGAGGGGTTCTTCCAGCTCGGTGGATTGCAGGAGGCAAGGCCATGATAGCATTCCCTCCAGAGGCTGTGAGATCACCATGGTAACTGCCCCTTCCCTATCAATAAGCAAGAGCTATAGACGTCAATATTCGGAAAAAGCCATTTCCTTTTCTGTGGTTATGATAATATGACCTAGTTTCAAGACTGAAATGTAACTCTTTTTGTGCAAAACAAACAATATCTTTGTTGATGGAAGTATTTTACTAGAATTCGGTGTAGATAAATACAAAAATTTTGAAGTCGGCCATTGTAGTCTGGTTTCAAGCAAGCAAAATCTGCGCCATAAGTCATGCAAGGATGCTACAGCTGCAGAGGGTGGTGTGTGTAGGTTCAGGAAGAAGAAAAATGAACAAATGACACATCAGAAACTAAGTTGGCAACAGTAAAACAATGCATGCTCCCACCCAGCTCATGGAGCTGTTTACAAGAAGCACACACCTCAATAGTTGTCAGTGTTTGTGACAATTTCTTATCAGTAATCATCTCTAGATATTTAACTGTTACAGCAGGGCAAAACGAAATCAACATTTTCCAAATGAAATATATCTCCTTCCCAAGGGAGCAGCTAAGTATTACTCGAAAGCTTTGTTTTCACTGGCTGAAAGATCGACATCTAAGTCTCTAAATGGCATCTCATTTCACGTGTGCAAAATCAGCATTGCAAAGTTATCACAAACACTGATTTGCACAGCCCACTGTGCAGGCATCAGTAAATGTTTGCAAATATGTGAATGAACGTATAGTCTAACAACAACTCCAGCTTGTACTTATATTTTGTTTCAACCTGGGCACTAATGAGCTTAGTCAATGATGAGGATAAAATAATCAGCATCAGGAAGTGGGGTGTGGATCTTTTCACTTCTTCACAATTTCTAACATCCTCTTACTCGTCCACCAGACACTGCACTGTTGCCATAATGATCACATCCCACCCCCACTTATAAGAGTTTCCTTACTCCCCAAAGCTTATTCTTTATCCCTATTTTCCTGACAGAAACCAGTGCAGACACATATGTGCCTACCTGCATTCCAGAGCTTTCTAAATAAGACCGCCCTGACATGAGTCTCTTCCTTCTCCCATTCTTGTATACCTACCTATATACCTGCTACCTTCACATAGTCAGTCTACCTTCCAAGTACAGTTTGAATGTCCTTCTTCAGGAAGTCTTTGGAACCTTGTTGATCTTTTCCAGGATGCATTCATTTGTTTCAATCATTTGTTAATCAAACATCTAGGTGCCTACTAGTCTGTGCCCTCAAAGAGTTTTATGTTCTAGCAGGGAAAACATGTTTGAGGAGTGCTGAAAATTCATGAATCAAGTAGGGGGTCTGCAACCAAAGATAACAGGGAGCTCTGGGGCCGGGCTTTTGAGGGAGTGTCATTCAAAAAGAAGGAACCAGCTCTGCAGAGAACCGGAAGGGCCATTCCTACTGAGCCACGTGAGTGCAAAGACACAGAGGAAAGAAAGAGCTGACTGGTGAGAGGTGGCCACAGAAAGGAGGTCAATGGAGATGCGCATGGGGAGGGGGAGAGCATGCTCAGTGAAGGGGAACACACAAAACACTCTAAATAGAAAATGGGTGAAATGCAGGAACAGGCATTTCTTGGCGAATGAGATACAGAG
>NW_007050219.1:0-749 GCF_000164805.1 Carlito syrichta
GTGACCAGGAACGGCCACTGCACTCCAGTGTGGGAGAGAGAGAGAGACTCCAACTCAAAAAATAATAATAATAATAAATGCAACTAAAAGGTCAGGGGAGACAAAGGAAAATGTAGGCTTAGTTCCTTGAACATAAGCCAAAGAATATAAGGGCCTTGCCAGCTTATATTCCGGTTTTCTTCAAGCCTGGAGCTGGACTACCAGTGAGAATCTCAGCTCTGCCACTCAGTGGTTATGTGATTTTAGGTGATTCATTTCAGTTTCCTCCCCTGTAAAGGAAAATAATAATAATGTTGTAAGAGATTAATTGACTCAATATTTGTAAAGTGTTTAGAACAGTATCTGGTACATAGCAAATGTTATATAAGTACTTTCTCAGTAAATGAGTAAGAATGAGAGTAGATATTAGGTAGAAAAGTAACAGGCATGAAATACATAATAAAAAGTGAAAATAAAAATATTGCCAATATATAAAACTTGTGTAGTACAAGTAATGAGTTTTATTAATTTCTTGAGTCAAAGAATGTTAAGTGCTGCCATATCCTGTAAATAACTATGAGCTTTATAAAGATGGATTTTCTTTCTTTCTTCAAGGAAATGAGGATTTCATATCTGCTTCAGTCAATTGCTTCTACATAAATTGTAGGGCCTGGGATTTAAAGCCAAAACAAATTAGAGGCTTGTGCAAATACTGACATATTTGGGACATACCAGAAAAAAGTCCAGAAAAAGAATACAGTTCAGAATTA
>NW_007050220.1:0-714 GCF_000164805.1 Carlito syrichta
CCCCGTGCTTTGGGCGGTTGAGGTGAGTGAATTGCCTGAGCCCGCGAAGTATTTTCTGCCTAACTTCTATGTGCCAGGCTTCACAGTGAGCCCCAAGGATCAAAGGTGGAATTGCACCATTCTTAGTTACAAATGATCATTCTGTAAGAAGGGGGAGAGAGCCGGGCTCAGTGGCTCAGCCTGTAATCCTGCACCCTTTGGGAGGCTGAGGTGAGTGGATTGCCTGACCCCGCGGGTTCGAGACCCGCCTGGGCAACTTGGTGAGACCTCACCTCTACAACAAATCAAAAATTAGCCGGGCGTAGTAGAGTGCGCCTGTAGTTCCAGCTACTTGGAAGGCTGAGGCGGCAGGATCGCCGGAGCCCAGCGGGTCGAGGCTGAGGTGGCCGGGAACGGCCACTGCACTCCAGTCTGGGAGACAGTGTGAGACTCCAACTCAAAAAAAAAATAAAAAGAAGGGGGAGAGAGGGAAGCCACTTGAATAAATATGTGGATAACAGGGTTATGGAGCAATAATGGAGAAGTTGATAAAGTCCTAGTGAACTTCAGGGAAACTGTTAATTCTAGTTAACCTCTCTAACCTGTTTCCCCATTTTTATAATGGCGACTAATATCAGCACTATCTCATAGTGTTGTTAAAAATACTAAATGACGCAATAAATATGAAATGTTTATCACGGTGTCTGGCACATGGTGTGAGCTGCTGTCATTATT
>NW_007050221.1:0-726 GCF_000164805.1 Carlito syrichta
CACTGGAAAAAGGCTTCAATGTTTTTAGCAACTTGAGCTGAACAACAATCTATATTAAATATTTGTTGGAATAATAACCTAGGTGTTATTTTAATATTAACTTCCTGTCTCACTGATTCCTATATATACAAACATATCTATATAGTATTTCCATTTGTATGACTATTACATTTTTTATTTGTTCCTCTTCCATACAATTTATGCATATTTTTGAAGATTTTCCAAGGAATTTTATCCAAGTAGTTCATGACTATTCAAAAAAACCCTAAGCTTCAGATTCATTATATGTTTGAGTTTATTTCTAAATTGAAATTGGCTTATTAACTTATAAGTAAAATTTTGCTAATTATTTTTCAAACATAATTGTTTATGTGAGGAAAGTAAAACTAATAGCTGTGTTTCAGATTTATTTACTACAGTTAAAGTGTGGGGATGTCATATATAAAGTAAATATCTCTGCTTTAGGCATACAGTCGGTAAGTCATGAGAATCACTCTGAGGTTTCTCCATATTGTAATAAATATTAATAGCTTGTTCCTTTTTATTAATAAGTGGAATACATTTGTGTGCATTAAAAAGTGTGTTTCTCCCTTATGTTGCAAAGAGATGAGATTTGTTTTTTCCACTGGGTCTTGCTCTTAAGACAAAAACTCAGAATGTAGCAACTCTCTAAGATTTACCAGAGTATCCTTGCGTCTTGCAACTCTCTGATGAATTAACTGGGGG
>NW_007050222.1:0-759 GCF_000164805.1 Carlito syrichta
TAACCTTGCAACTAATGATCACTTCTCCCTTTCTCTAAAGCTCAGGGCAGAGCCTCTTTTCAAAGCAAGCCAGAGAAAACTTAGCACACAGATGGTTTATCTGATAAGGGATGCAGTAAATAAACGTTTCGATGATGCAACTCTCAAGGTCAGGGTCACTCTTTCTACAGGGAACGTGGAGTCTGCTTTTTGGAGTTGATTTCTCGCTCTCTGTCATGCCACTTTGCTTCCTCTCAGAATCCGTATCCTCTCAGGATCCCTTTTCAATTCTCAGTATGTGACCTCTGTGTGTGAAATGACATTTAGAGATCATAGAGATGGAAAACTGATCATCCCTCGGTCCACGTGTGACTTCCAAGCCTTGGAAGCTCCACTTTCCCAAGCGCTGTTTGCAATTGGTTTATTAGCTGACAGCATCTGAGTGGCCACTTGAGGGATTTTGGTGAAACATGGGAAAAGTACTACTTCTAAAAGGAGTGAGCGCTCCCATCTGATTCCAGTTATGACCAGTATCAGATGTGACCGTCTGCATGGATATCCAGTTCCAGGTCCATGTGGTTCTTGTGGTCTGACAATTAAGTTCGCGGCCAGGCCACCGTGCACTTACCTTGACAGCCCTTGTACAAACAACCTGTCAAGGTTTCATAACCTTGGTGTATCAGTGTCTCACAGCCATGTTTGTGTCGGCCTGTGGCTGTGTCTTGCTGAGTGAGGGTGTTCATATTATCAAACACTTTGGTGTGCCATCGTGAAATTGTC
>NW_007050223.1:0-896 GCF_000164805.1 Carlito syrichta
TTTTACTAGCTAGCCAGCTGGGGAGACAACTTACTTCACCAGCTGACTTAACTAGCTAGACAGCTGGTTAGCCAGTTCACTAAACTAGCTGACTTATTAGCTGGCCAGCTAGCTAGCCAGCTGACTAATTTCTAGCTACCTAGGTAGCCAGCAGCCCAGCCAGCTAACTTAACTAGCTGACTTAATGAAGTAGCCAGCTGACTAGCCAGCAGACTTAACTAGCTACTTACCTAGATGGACAGATGGAGAGCCAGGTGACTTAACTAGCTGACCTAACTAGATGGCTAGCCAACACACATAACTAGCTACCTACCTCCATAGACCTCTGGCTTTCCACCTGATTTAACTACCTAAATATGTAGTTAACATGCTCACCAGCGAACTGACTTAACTACATGATTTAACAAGCTAGCCAACTGGATAGCCAGCTGATTTTACTAGTTAGGTGATTTTACTGATAGGTAGCTGGCTAGCAAGCTGACTTAACTAACTGACTTATCTAGCTAGATAACTAGATAACCAGCTGAATAAACAAGCTGCTTAACTAGATAGCTACTAGCTAGCCAGCTCACTGGCCAGCTGACTTAACTTGCTGACTTAACTATCTAGGCAGCTGGGTGGCCAGCTGAATTACTAGTTGACATAACCAGCTAGCCAGCTGGCTATCCAGCTGATATAACTAGTTAGCTACTTAACTAGTCAGCTGAGAAACCAGCTGAATTAACTGTCTGACCAAATAGCTAGCCAGCTGGATAGCAAGCGGACAACTAGCTTTTTACCTACCTAACCAGCTGGCTAGTCAACTGATTTAACTAGTATTTAACTTGCTACCCAGTTGGCTAGCCATCTGACTCAACCAGCTGAATTAACTAGTTAGCCAGCTAGCTAGACAGCTG
>NW_007050224.1:0-826 GCF_000164805.1 Carlito syrichta
CTTGTCAGAGATATTCTGATTCACGAGGCATGGGAATAAGTCCAACATTTGAACTTTAAATAAGCACGTGAGGTGATTGGAATTTAGGGAACTGAAAGAATTAATTTCATAAACTAGAGCCCCAGAAACACAGTTTGATCCTTTGGCTCCAGGGGACCTTACTATCTTCTACTACAGGTGCCTACATCTGGCCTTTGTGCCTGACCCTGACACCTGCTGTCACTGATGCAACCCCTTCTGAAGGTTTCTTTTGTGTCTCCTGTCACTCCTTCTTCACCTATCTTCTCTTAATTTCTTCTTTTGCCCCCCTGCTAACCTCCATACTTTTATGAGCTATTTTCTGCCCCTCACCTCAACACATGCACCCTCCTCAGAGAACCTTACTTAACCCCTGGGCCTTAACCAGGAGGCTCCCAAATCCATATCTATGATCCAGATCTCAGCCATGAGTTGCAGACCCACATATTCAATCATACTTGACTCCACCCTACCTGCCCTCCTATGAATGCACTTGCCCTCCCTGTCTCTGTGATTCTTGTGATAATGTTGTTATGCACAAAGTAGCCACAATCATAGGAACCAGCTTCATGCCTCTTTCAGTTGATTGTCTTCAGGTCTGCTTCATGTGACATCCATTTATTTAAAGATCATTGACTCAGTGCCATAAAGTTCCTGGCAAGAAACCAGCTCTGAGGATACAGGAAAGGAAGATGTGGCCCTGAGTGCATGGAAGGTATGAGTCACATGTGACTGTATGGGTATCTTCCCAATGTAGTCTTCTTCTTTGTTTCTTGTTGGGAGGTAACCACGCCTCCCAGTTTGCTTG
>NW_007050225.1:0-732 GCF_000164805.1 Carlito syrichta
AGACAAATACTGTATGAGTTCACTTATACGAGTTACTTAAAGTAGTTAAAATCATGGAGACAGAAACTAGGATAGTGTAAACAGCCCTGAAAGGTATTAATGCGAGAGAGAGAGAGAGAGAGAGAGAGAGAGAGAGCAAGACAGAGAGAGAGAGAGAGAGAGAGAGAAAAGAATGAATGGGGGTCGCCAGGGGCTGGTAGGAAGTGATAATGGGGTATTATTTTTGTTTGGTAGTTATAGAGTTTCTGTTTTACAAGATGAAAAGAATTACAAAGACGGATGACAGCGATGACTGTACATTACGAATGTAATGATTCCGCTGAACCATAGATCTAAAAATAGTTAAGATAAATCAGGCATGGTGGCTCACACCCATAATCCCAGCACTTCGGGAGGCGGAGGTGAGAGGATTACCTGGGCTCAGAGGTTCAAGACCAGCCTGAGGAACATGGTGAGACCTCATTTCTACAATAAATTAAAAAATCAGCCAGGCATAGTGGCAGCTACTTGGAAGACTGAGGTGGAAGGATCACCTGAGCCCAGCAGGTCGAAGCTATGGTGGCCATGCATGTGCCGCTGCACTCCAGCCTGGACGGCAGAGTGAGACTCCAACTCAAAAAAAAAAAAAATTAAGATGGCAAACTTTCTCTTTCCTGGTTACACGGCTCAGGGAGCCATGAGCAGCTCCTGTGACACCCTGTACCAGGAGGTGTGGGAAGGCCTAAAACAGGA
>NW_007050226.1:0-528 GCF_000164805.1 Carlito syrichta
CGGGGATGGGATTAACAGTAGCAAATATCTGTCGGGGGATGGGAAAACACTTCTTATCTACAGGGTGCCTGAATGAAACGTCATTGTACACCTACCCTTAACTGTACCCCACAAAACCATAATAAAAACTACTGATTAATGAAAAAAAAAAAAAAATTGTCTCCTACGTTTTCTAAGATTCTTGTAGTGTGAGGTTTTTTGTTTAGGTCTTTGATCCATTTAGAGTAAATATGTATTATGATAGGTAGGTTTCTTGTTTCCATCCTCTGTCTGTGGTCAGTCTTTCCCACTACATTTACTGAATACATTCTCCCCAGTGGTTCTCCCCAGTGGTTGTTGAATGTTTTGTCAAATTTGAGTTGGTTGAGATATTTAGGCTTTGATTCCAGAATCTCTATCCTGTTCCATTGGTCTATGTGCCTGTTCTTGTACCAATACCAGGCTGTTTTGATTACTGCAGCCTTAAAGTAATGTTTGAACCCTGTATAAGTGATACCTCCTGCTTAGTTTGTTATGATAAAAATTCTT
>NW_007050227.1:0-845 GCF_000164805.1 Carlito syrichta
AGCATAAAGCACACCAGCTCCCAAGGGAAAAATACATCACCTTTTATGACTGGGTAAGTCACACACTTCTACCACCTTCAGTGACAAATCATAAGCCCACCCAAATTCAAGGGTAGGGGATTAGACTTTAACTGTAGATGGGATGGGGTGGTGACAAGTACAGGAGATACTGTTGTAGCCATTTCTAAAAAAATATAATCTTCCACAGTGGGCCTGGCACATGGTAAAGTATTTAATACATGTTAAATAAATGAAACAAAATGAGATTCACAATTATTTATTTTATCCCATTAGGGAATATTAGGCAAATGTGTATAAAATCATATCTGTGAAGCTGGGCTCGGTGGCTCAGCCTGTAATCCCGCACCTTGGGAGGCTGAGGTGAGTGAATTGCCTGAGCCTGTGAGTTCGAGTCCCACCTGGGCAACTAGGTGAGACCTCATCTCTACAACAAATCAAAAAATTGGCCGGGTGTGGTAACAGCTACTTGGAAGGCTGAGGTAGAAGGATCACCGGAGCCCAGCAGGTCAAGGCTGCGGTGGCCAGGAGCGGCCACTGCACTCCAGTCTGTGTGACAGAGTGAGACTCCAACTCAAAAATAATAATAATAATAATAATAATAATAATATTTGTGTATTAATAATAATAATAATAACATAGTAGCTATCATTTGTTGAGCTCTTAGTTTGTGCCAGGCACTAAGCTAATTTATTTACAAGCATTTAATCCCCACAAGGGAGACTGGTGCTATGATAACTCCCAGTTTTAGATGAGAAATTGAGGCCCAGAGTTGTAACTTGAACCAGGTTACCTAACTAATAAGTCTGTGTGGCACATACATATAC
>NW_007050228.1:0-787 GCF_000164805.1 Carlito syrichta
CGTAGCTAACTGTCTTAGTAACTAGCTACCTTTCTAGTTATCTATCTAGTCAGCTTACTTAACTGGCTGACTTAACTAGCTAGCTACCTGACATAGTTAGCTACCTGACATTACTAGCTGACATATATCTAGCTTCCTATCTAGCCAACTGACTTAACTAGCTGAAATAACTAGCTGGCCAGATGACTAGCCATCTCACATAACTTTTTAATGAGCTAACAAGCTGGATAGTCAACTTATTTAACGAACTGACTTAACTAGCTAGCAAGCTGGTTGCCAGGTGTCTTAACTAGCTGACTTAACCAGCAAGTCAGCTGACTAGACAGCTGCCTTAAATAGCTGGCTACTTATCTAGGCACCTGGCTAGCCAGCTGACTTACCTAGTTGATTTTAGCTAGCAAGCTGGCTAGTCAGCTCACTTACCTAGCTAGCTACCTACCTAGCCAGCAGGCAAGCTTGCTGATTAACTAGCTGAATTGAACAGCTACCCAGTTGGCTACCCAGATGATTTAACTCACTGACATCACTAGCTAGCCAGGTAGCTATCTAGCTGACTTAACTAGCTAGTTACCTACATTGCCAGTTGGCTTGCCAGCTCTCTTAACTAGCTGAAATTAACTAGCTAGCCAGCTGGCTAGCTAGCTGACTTAACTGTCTCACTACCTAGCTAGCCAGCTGGCTAGCCAGCTGACTTAACCAGCTGGCTTAACAAGTTAACTACCTACCTAGCCAGCTGACTTAAATAGTTAGCTAAATAGCTAGTTACCTAGCTAGCCAGCTGGCTTAA
>NW_007050229.1:0-3151 GCF_000164805.1 Carlito syrichta
TACTTAACTAGCTGATTTAACTAGCTAGGCAGCTGGCTGACCAGTTGAATTAACTAGATGACATAACCATCTAACCAGCTTGCTAGCCAGCTGACTAAACTAGCTAGCTACCTAGCTAGACAGCTGAGAAGCCAGCTGAATAACTACCTGACTCAACTAGTTAGCCAGCTGGCAAGCCAGCTGACTTAATTAGCTTGCTACCTAGCTAGCCATCTGGCAAGCCAGCTGACTTAACTAGTTGACTTAACTAGATAGCCATCTGGGTAGCCAGCTGACTCAAGTAGCTGACGTAACTAGTTAGTCAGTTTGGTAGACAGCTGACTTAACCTCTTAACTAGCTGGCTGGTCAGCTGACTTAACAAGCTGACTTAATCAGCTAGACTGCTGGCTAGCCAACTGACTTAACTAGCTCGCTAACTAGTAAAACAGCTGGCTAGTCAGCTGACTTACCTAGGTGACTTAAACAGCTGGCCTTCTTGCTAGTCAGTTGAATTAATTAGCTTGTTATATAGCTAGCCAGCTGGCTAGCAAGCTGACCTAACTAGACGACTTAACTAACTAGCCAGCTGTCTTGCCAGCTGACTTCTGTAGCAAGTTACCTAGAAAGCCTGCTGGCTAGCCAGCTGACTTAGCTAGGTGATGTAACTAGATAGCCAGGGGGCTAAGACACCTGATCTTACTATCTCACTACATAAGTAGCCAACTGTCTAGCCAGTTGACTTAACTAGGTGACTTAACTAGCTACTCAGCTGGTTAGCTGGCTGACCTAACTGCCTAGCTACCTAGATAGCCAGCTGGATAGCCAGCTGATTTAACTTGCTAGCTACCTACATAGTCTGCTGGCTTGCCAGCTGACTTAACTAACCAGCTACCTAGCTAAACAGCTGGCTATTGAGCTGATATAACTAGGTTATTTAACTAGCTAGTTAACTGACTAGCCAGCTGACTTAACTAGCTAGTTACCCAGCTAGGCAGCTGGCTCTCCAGCTGACTTAAGTCACTGACTTAACTAGCTAGCAAGCTGACTTAACCAGTTATATACCTAGCTGGTTAGCTGGCTTAAATAGCTAGCTTAACAAGCTAGCTACCTAGCTTGTTATCTAGGTATCCAGCTGACTTAACTAGCTGACCTAACTGGCTAGTTAGCTGACACAACGAGCAGTCTTATGTAGCTTGTTTCCTAGCTAGCCACCTGACTTAACTAGCTGAAATAACTAGCTATCCAGATGGCTAGCCATCTTACTTAATTAACTTTTAAAGTAGCTAACCAGTTAAATAACCAAATGACTTATTGTATTGACTTAACTAGCTACGTAGCTGGTTGCCAGCTGACTTAACTAGCTGACTTAACCAACCAGTCAGATGCCTAGCCAGCTGACTTAACCAATAGGCTACCTATCTAGCCAGTTGTCTAGCCATCTGCATTACCTAGACTACTTAAGATAGCAAGCTGGCTAGCCAGTTCACTTAACTAGCTAGCTACCTACGTAGCCAGTAGCCTAGCCAGCTGACTTAACTAGGTGAATTGAACAGCTAGCCTGCTTGCTAGCAAGCTGACTTATCTAGCTAGCTACCTACCTAGCCAGCTGGCTAGACAACTGACTAAACTAGCTGACTTAACCAGCTATGCAGTTGGTTAGCCAGCTGACTTAACTCGCTGACATCACCAGGTAGCCATTTAGTTATCTAGCTAACTAATCTAGCTAGCTACCTACCTTGCCAGTTGATTAGCCAGTTCTCTTAACTAGATGATTTGAACCAGATATCCAGGTCTCTATCCACTGACTAAACTAGCTCACTACCTAGCAAACCAGCTGCCTAGCCAGCTGACTTAACTAATTGACAACTAGCAAGCTACCTAGCTAGCCATCTAACATAAATAGTTAGCTAAATAGCTAACTACATAGCTTGCCAGGTGACTTAAATAGTTAGCTAACTTGCTAGATTCCAGCTAGCAAGCAGATTTAAATAGTTAGCAGCATATCTAGTTAGCTGTCTTCAATAGCTAGCTAACTAGTTAACTTGTTATCTAACATACTAGCTAGGTGACTTAATTATCTGACTTAAGTCATTAGCTAACAAGCTACCTAGCTGACACAATCAGCTGACAACTCGATAACTAATTAGCTAGCTAACTGACTCATCCTGTGGACTTAATTCGTTAGCTAACTAGACAGCTAGCCTACTCAACCAGCTGACACAACCCGTTTGCTAATTAGCTAGCTAGCTGACTCAATCAGCTGACTGATCTCTTCAGTTAACTATCTAACTACCTGATTCAACCTGCTGACTTAACCTGTTAGCTAACTAGCTAGCTAGGTGTCTTAACCAGCTGACTAATTTAGAAAGCTGACTTTACTAGCTGACTTAGCTAGCTGACCTAAGTACTTATTTTGCTGACTTAACTGACTGACTTGACTATTTAGCTAGCTACTTACCTACCTGAATTAAATAGTTAGCAAATTATTGAACTTGCTGTATCACTAGCTGGCTTATGTAATTACCTAACTAGTTAGGTAGCAGACTTAATTACCTGACTTAAATAGTTAGCTGTCTAGTGAGCTAGCTGAACTAGCCTGCTAGCTGGTTAGCTAGCAGACTTAGCTAACTGACTTAACTGGTTGGCAAATGAGATAGCTAGCTGACTTAACGAGTTGGTTAACCAATTCGCTAACTGTTCTAACTAGTAGGAAATTGAGTTAACTAGCTGACTTAACTAGTTAGTTTATGAGTTAGCTTGGTGACTTAACCTGTTGGCTGATGAGTTGGCCGACTAGTTAGCTGGTTTAACAGGTTGGTTGATTCCACGGCCCACTTGTTAACTGGCTTAACAAGATGGCCTACTAATCGGCCTACTAGTTAGCAGGGTCAACGAGTTCACTGATGAGTTGGCCCACTAGTTAGCATGGTTAACTAGTTGTCTGGCTGGTTTCCTGACCTAACTATTTAGCTGACTAGTTTACTGACTTGTTGCCTGGCCTAACTCGTCTGCCAATTAGATAGCTGAGCTAACTTCTCAGCTGACAAATTAGTCGTCTAGTCTGCTGACAGGTTAGCTGACATAACTAGTTGACCAGCTAGTCAGCTGACCGGTTAGCTGATTTAACTAGTCAGCTGGCTAGTGAGCCAACTGCTCAGCTGAATTTACTAG
>NW_007050230.1:0-619 GCF_000164805.1 Carlito syrichta
GAAAACAGATACACATCTGAAGTCTCACGTTTCAAAACAGTTCAGTCATTGAATGACCCTCCACTGGGGTAAGGAGCATCACTCTTGAATGGATGCTGTTGGGATTTCCTAGAGCTCAGTCACTGCCTTCTTAATTGATTGAGATGGAATTCTGTACTCTTGGGGCTTTGAAGCCCACAATGAGGTATCCTGCAGTATCTGTGGGACTGGGCGACTTACAGTTGATTTGGGAACATTTTCATCCCCCACAACAAACCCCATAACCATCCATGTTGTTCCCCATTTTCCTTGTCCCCCCAGCCCCTGCCTTCTGCCTGTATGGATTGGCTTGTTCTGGGGATTTCATGTACTTAGAGGCACATGGGGGGAGGTCATCTGGGTCTGGCTTCTTTGACGTAGCATTGTGTTTTCTTGGTTTTTTGTTGAGTCAGAGTCTCCCTCTGTTGTCCAGGCTGGAGGGCAAGGGCATGCTCATGACCACCACAGCCTCAACCTGGTGGGGCTCTGGCAATCCTTCCACCTCAGCCTTCCAAGTAGTGGGAACCACAGATGTGTGCCACCATGCCTGGTTGATTTTTTTTTGATTTATTGTAGAGACTGGGTCTCGCCAAGTTGCCCA
>NW_007050231.1:0-773 GCF_000164805.1 Carlito syrichta
TCATATTCTAATTCCATTCTTTCCGATATTTTTAAATAGGCAGTGTTGTTTTTTATAGCCATCCTTTTCTCTATTGAATACTAGGTCTTATTCATTCTAACTGTATTTTTGTACACATTTGCAGACTAATAATTAGACTTTTTTTCTCACATGAGCTAGACCTGTGGGACAGATAAGGATCATATTTCCCTGTTTGTGCTTTATGATTAAAGAGTAGAGATTTTGGTAATAGACAAAGCCAAAAATCCTATAGATTAATTTGCAAGTACAAAGTTCTTGTATTCATGTGTCATTATCACAGCTTCTATTAATGATTATATTTTGTTTCCTAGATTCCATCATAAAAGGAAAAAAGTAAAAGTGTTGTGGATCAAGTCTGAAAGCACAACATGGTTGTCCATTGCCTCTTCCTATTTAGAAAACACTTCCAAATACAAATACACATGTACACATGTCCTACGGGCATATATATGTATAGTCACATGCTCTCAAGATAAAGAATACTGTAGTATATGACCTTGTATAAGAGATCAAGTATTTGATCTTGTCTATGAGATCAATACTTTTGAGATACAGTCTAAATTCACACATAATCTTGAAAAAAATATTTATTCAAGATAATCAGTGAACTATTTACCTACACTTTCACAGAGCAAAATACCTAGAAGAGGCTTACAAAACACTAAGTATACAAAAATAAATGAATCAAAAAACACACTTATTTTGTTTTTTATACTTTACTATTTATAAGAAAAATGAATATGTGAATTGTG
>NW_007050232.1:0-769 GCF_000164805.1 Carlito syrichta
AATTTATAGGGAGTGTTCCAAGTTAAACTGGTCAGAATTCTAGGTCACTCTACCTTCTGGATGATAAAAGAGACAGGGACATCAAGCATTAGAGCTCTAAACCTTGCATATCTGCTTCAACCAGGGTGGAAACCTTTCATTTATTTATTTGTTTAACAGATGCTTATTTGTACCTACTGCAGCTTTCAAACAATGATGAATTCAAAATAAAACAAATCAAAACAAACACTTTCTCCCCCGGCTAGATTATAAATGTCAAAAAGTGATCATTCCCAAAGTCCCCTCGATTCCCAACACTACTTTGTTTGTAATGTAGTAAATAAATAATATGCTGTTACATGAAGTAATATGCTTGATATTATAAAAAAAAGTAAACTCTTTTCCCAAGAGATACTATGGTATAATAGAAAGTTACTCAGGCTGAAAATTGGGAAAGTTAGTTCAAGCCTATAACTACCTTGCTGTGCTAGCTATTGGGGTCAGATGACCCTGTTAAATATTAGATTCCAATTAAATTCGATAACAATTGCTGTGACACCAAATCAAGTACTGCTTCAAGGAAGCAGTAACATTACAGTTAAGGATTTGGAGTTTGAAGCTAGACTACTCAAGATCAAATTTTGGCTATGCTTTACACTTTTGATCTTGGACAAGTTACATAACTTTCCTAAACCTCAGTGTTTCTAAATGTAAAATGAAAATAAAAATAGGGCCTACTTCCTGACGTTGTTGGATAAATTAATTATTGTGTAATGTGCAGTAGCAGTGG
>NW_007050233.1:0-772 GCF_000164805.1 Carlito syrichta
ATACAGACCTATGTGTAGAAGAGCTACAGGGGCCCAAAAATGAAAAGAGGTGAAGACTCTTCCCACATGAGAGTAGCGTCCAGAACAGGCAAGCAGGTGGGCCTGTCCCCATGGCTTGTCTGGTTACCAGCACTGCCAGGAACTCAGAGACAGGCTGTTATGTGAATTAAGGGGGCTGCCACTGACCTGGCAGGGGAAACTTCTCTGTAACACATGGGCACTGAGTTGGGAGGAGATGATCCCAGGCGATAAGCCCTCATCAGGATGGGAAGACACACTAAGACACACCACAGATCACAGAGCTGAGTCAAAATCTCAGGCTGTATATGTATAGGCCCTTCAGAGGGCCAGAGGTGATCCCAGGAGACAAGCCCTCATCAGGATGGGAAGACACACCAAGACACACCATGTATCACAGAGCTGAGGTGAAATCTCAGGGTGTGTAGGTGGTCTTCAGAGGGCCTCTCACAAACCCACAGGCAGAACAGCAGGATCTACAGAAGGAGAAAAGGCCACTCCCACAAGCACCACCTGCCAGGAGAGCCCCACCAAGGCCATGGTTGATGTTGGGGGAAACTTTATTTCCTCTTTGACCTTCCAGTTGGCAGAGGTTCAAACAAAGAGGATCCCGGCTGGGACACTCTGGAGGGCCTTCTATCAAACACACCCACCACTGACCAGTATCTGTCACCCAGACTGTGAGTCAGATGGGGCAAGCACCACCCCAGGCCCTACAGGAGGTGCTGATCTTGTGGGTCAACACACTGCTTTT
>NW_007050234.1:0-424 GCF_000164805.1 Carlito syrichta
CTCTATGTTGCCCAAGCGATCCTCTCGCCTCAACCTCCCAAAGTGCAGGGAATACAGGCATGAGTCCCCGTGCCCAGCCTTCCTGGTCTTTTTAATTCCAGATATCAGGCCCCAGCACTTGGCCACACCACTTCTGTCCAGTTCTTGTCCTTCTCCTCCTTGGTAGCCACGTGAGCTGCTAGGGACTCCACGGCCACGCTGGCCACACTGGCTCACCCTGGACGGTGAGGATGAAGGTCTTCATGGCCCCCCCCCTGCCTGGCTGCTCACTTGACAGCCATATAAACCTTTATCCGACACCTAGGATGGGAAGGGAACATGATGACGGCGTGCGTGGAGCTGGAGTGGGTGCTCAGATTCCCCTCAAACACCCAGGCTCTGAGGGCTCCCAGAGCAGGGTTCGCCAAATACCCGGTCCCGACTG
>NW_007050235.1:0-829 GCF_000164805.1 Carlito syrichta
TCCAAGCTAAGCTTCATCAGTGAGGGAGAATTAAAATCTTTCCCAGATATCCAATCCCTAAGAACTTATGCAGCCACAAAACCATCTCTACATGAAACACTTAAGAAAGTACTAAACACAGAAGAAAAGGAAAAAAGAACAACGTTCTTCACAAGAGTACAGGGAAAAGAATAAAATATACACGAACCAACCCCAAAACCAAAAGAAAGACAAAAAAAAAGAAAAGAAAAAGAAAAAACCAAGTGGAAGAACAACAACTCAATAAGAACTCCATGATAGGGACGAACTCTCACATTTCAATAATTAGTCTGAATGTGAATGGACTAAACGCACCACTGAAAAGACATAGAATGACAAAATGGATAAAATATCACCAGGCAACAATATACTGCCTTCAAGAGACCCATCTCACTAGAAAGGACATACACAGACTCAAAGTAAGAGGATGGGAAACAAATTTTCAGGCGAATGGAACACAAAAGAAAGGAGGAGTCGCGATCCTAATTTCAGACAAAATACCATTTAAGCTATCAAAAATTAAAAAAGATACAGAGGGCCACTACATAATGATAAAAGGTTCACTCCATCAACAAGAAATATCTATCCTAAACATATATGCACCCAACATAGGTGCACCAACATTCATAAAGCAACTTCTAGGAAAACTAAAGAAAGACATTGACTCTAACACCATAATAACTGGGGACTTTAATACACCACTCACAACCTTAGACAGATCATCAGGACAAAAAATCAGCAAGGAGATCCGGAACCTCAATGAGACTCTGGACCAAATGGACTTAATTGATACCTATAGAAACACTCCATC
>NW_007050236.1:0-1199 GCF_000164805.1 Carlito syrichta
AGCACCCGGGTTCACACACCTTTCATGACTGGGGAGCCATTGCCTGCAACCACCACGAATAAATTAACAATTAAATTCCATTCTTGATATTTTTCCCATTTGAAATGTGACTCGCAAAACTTTATAAATATAAAAGGGTGATCAGAGTTCAATAGCAGTGAGTCATTTCACAGAGAAGCTTGCTTGCCTCTGTACTCGCAAATGTCAGCCTCATGAGGGGCAGAAGAAGAGCAAATGAAAAGATTTGAATCAGCTGCAACCGGCACACTTATTCCCAGAGTAGAATTCATTGAAGACAAGTGCCCGATCGCGACACTTGCTTCATTATAATAATAAGTTTGTGAGCGCCTGAGCCTGCGGGTTCGAGACCCGCCTAGGCAGAAGACCTCATCTCTACGATACATCCAAAAATCAGCCAGGTGTGGTAGTGCATGCCTGTAACTCCAACTACTTGGAAGGCTGAGGCGGAAGGGTTGCCAGAGCCCAGCAGTTAGAGGCTGCGGTGGCCGGGAGCGGCCGCTGCACTCCAGTCTGGGTGACAGAGTGAGACTCCAACTCAAAAAGAAAAGTGTTGGTGACCACACATTCTTCGACTCTCATGTATTATACATTGACATGAGACCAAACAGATCCTCAGACAAGGTTTTACTGGGAATTTGTTCAAAGGAGAAAACACGGGAGGAAGATTTGAGAGCTGGCTCCCTGAAGGGGGCTGCCCAGCGCCTTTTATTATGGAAGGAGAGGGGTGAAGCATCAAGAAGGTGTGTGTCAGCAGGAATAAGCTTTAAATATGCAGACATAGAATAAATAAATTTCAAGTATAAAAAATGATGAATTAGCTTAACCTACTTTGGGTTTTTTGTGTTTTGTTTTGTAGATACAGAGTCTTGCTATATTGCCCGGGTTAGAGTGCATCGCAGACTTGAACAATCGGGCTCAAGCGGTCCTCTCACTTCAGCCTTCTGAGTTGCTGGGACTCAAGACACACACCACCATACTCCAGGGTTTTTTGTATTTTTCATAACGATGAAGTTTCCCGACAAACTTCCAAGCTCAACATATCCTCCTGCCACTGCATCCCAAAAGGCTGGGATCACAGTCATGAGCTTCTATGTCTGACTGGTGTTTTTATTATTATAATGAAGCAAGTGTTGCAATCGGCCACTCTCTGTGTCTTGTTCGTATGTGGATGAACAGCG
>NW_007050237.1:0-857 GCF_000164805.1 Carlito syrichta
ATAGTATTTTCTGTCTTACAATAATCATTTTATTTTATTTATTTTTTATTATTATTATTGAGTTGGAATCTCACTCTGTCGCCCAGACTGGAGTGCAGTGGCTGCTCCCAGCCACCGCAACCTCGACCTACTGGGATCCGGCGATCCTTCTGCCTCAGCCTTCCAAGTAGCTGGAACTACAGGCGCGCACTACCATGCCCGGCTCATTTTGATTTTATTGTAGAGATGAGATCTTGCCAAGTTGCCCAGGTGGGTCTCGAACCCGCGGGCTCAGGCAATCCACTCACCTCAGGCACCAGATTACAGGCTGAGCCACCGAGCCTGGCTACACTCTCACTTTTTTTATTATTAGAAGAGTATAAGCATATTTGCAGTAAGACTTTAGCTTTGTGGTTCTTGCAAAGGCTTCCTGCTATTGCAGACTCTAAAGAAAAAGGCTGGAAGCCAGGGAGGTTCTAAGAACAGAAGATAATAGAAGATGTGGAACATGCAGCACCACAATTGTGTCTCATAAGCACAACTTGGCTTTTTTTTCCTCCATATCTACAGTTTTCTAAAATTCTGCAACGTTGAAGTCGACAGTATTAAGAGTCAAGTGACATATTATGATTCCTTGTCTTTATAAAAAGAAATTGATAGAGGCTGAGGTGGAGATTAGAGAGAAGTATATGGAAATATTTCTAACCCTGCCAAAAACTGATAGAAAAGTGGAAAGAATGGAGATAGAAAAACAACCTGAGGAGTGGCTCCTTCAATCTTTGAAAAACTATTATGGCCTAAATCAAATTCTGTTGCTACCTAGAAGTGGTTATGGTTTGCATGATGCTTAAGCTAACAGGGCAAATGAAAAAGAAACC
>NW_007050238.1:0-708 GCF_000164805.1 Carlito syrichta
TGATCACTCTCTCCCCTCCTGTTCAATATAGTATTGGAAGTCCTGGCTAGAGCAATCAGAAAAGAGAAGGTGATCAGGGGTATCCAAATAGGAAAAGAGGAAGTCAAGTTATCTCTCTTTGCTGACGACATGATTGTGTACCTTGAAAACTCAAGAAAATCTGTCAAAAGTCTCCTTGCACTGATAAAGAACTTTGGCAAAGTCTCAGGGTATAAAATAAACGTGCAAAAGACAACTGTATTTCTTTACACCAATAATAAACAAACAGACTCTGTTTGTTATTATTGTAATACCCGTCATATTACCAGCAACATTCTTCTCAGACCAAGAAAAAACAACACAGGAATTCATATGGAAACACAAATGACCAAGAATAGCCAGAACAATCCTCAGCAAAAAAAACAAAGCAGGAGATATCACATTACCAGACTTCAAACTTTACTATAAAGCTACAATAATCAAAACAGCTTGATATTGGTACAGGAACAGACATATAGACCAATGGAATAGAATTAAGATTCCAGAAGCAAAACCTCAATTTCTCAACCAACTCATCTTCAACAAAGCCTCCACCATTTACTACTGGGGAGAGAAGAACCTATTCAGTAAATGGTGTTGGGAAAACTGGCTGACCACATGCAGAAGATTCAAACAAGATCTCTATCTATTCCCATACACAAAAATTAACTCTAAATGCATCAGAGACCT
>NW_007050239.1:0-733 GCF_000164805.1 Carlito syrichta
CCCAGCAGGCTAACCAGTTGACTTAACTAGCTGTCTGGAACAGCTAGCCTGCTGACTAGCAAGCTGACTTATCTAGCTAGCTACTTCCCTAGCCAGCTGACTAGACAACTGACTAAACTAGCTGACTCAAAAAGCTAGACAGTTGGCTAGCCAGCTGACTTAACTCACTGACATCGCTAGTTAGCCAGGTTGCTATCTAGCTGACTTAACTAGATAGCTACCTACTTTGTCAGTTGACTTTCCAGCTCTCTTAACTAGCTGAATTAACCAGCTAGCCAGCTGGTTAGCCAACTGACTTAACTAGCTCACTACCTGGCTAGCCAACTGGCTAGCCAGCTAACTTAACTAGTTGACTTAACTAGCTAGCTACCTAGCTAGCCAGCTAACTTAAAAAAGATAGCTAACTAGCTAGCTACCTAGCTAGCCAGCTGACTTAGTTAGCTGCCTAGCTTCCTAGCTGACCTAACCAGCTAGCTAACTAGTTAGCTTACTTATTATCTAATGTGCTAGCTAGATGACTTAATTATCTTACTTAACTCATTAGCTAATGCGCAAGCTAGCTGACAAAACCAGCTGACTTAAATCATTAGCTAGCTTGATATCTAGCTGACTCATCCAGCTAACTTAACTCGTTAGTTAATTAGCTAGCTAGGCTACTCAAACGGCTGACTCACCCATTTCCTAACTTGCTAGCTAGCTGACTAAACCAGCTGAGTTATACATTAGTTAAATA
>NW_007050240.1:0-648 GCF_000164805.1 Carlito syrichta
ACATTCACAGTTCCTTGTGGGGAGGCATTATGTGCGACCGGGGGAATTCTGAATTGCTCTTTCCTGACACCTTCTCCTGTCAGGGAAAGCAATGAGACTGTGGATTGCTGGTCGGAGTGGCCTTTCTTAGGTCTGGGGTGCACGGGCACCTTCCTGGCTTAAGTCTGTGCCCAATGTGTGCTGCAGTGTCACCTCTTTGCTGTGACTATTATTCTTCATTGCCGCCTGCTGTAATACCTCATTCTCACTCTTTCCCCTTGATTTGTGTTCCTTTCCCTAGAGGGCCTTTGCGTTCGAGCGTGAAATCTCCGTGTTTCACGGAGAGAAATCTGCAAGACATAGTGCCGCAATGAGTGACACAAGTGCTCCACAGTCACGAGCAGGAGAGCATTATGTGTGGATGGGGAGAATTCTAAGTCGTTTTTCCCCATGGCATTTAAACCTAATAAGGACTACCAAGGCTGTGCCGTTTTCATTGCTGAGTAAGCACGGAGAGCCTCTGTTACACTGGGGGTGAAGCTGGGTCTTCCTGGGGGACACCCTATTGAAGCCTGCGCTGCACTGCACTTCATTGTCAGTCTGTATACTCTGTCTATTGTGCGTGCTCTCCTCCCTGATTCTCAGAGCTCTCCTGTATATACACTATAA
>NW_007050241.1:0-764 GCF_000164805.1 Carlito syrichta
CTGCCTTCTGTTTGAGCCCTGAAACGTTTTACCCCTTGGCGTTTCTCTAGGCTAGGAAATGCAGTCACTCTCGCGTTGGCCTTGCTGAATAAGCGTAGACGGCCTCTGTGAGGCTTGTTGTGCATGTGCATCTTCCCGGGGAAGGAGCTTTTCAAAATGTGCAGCGCTCTTTAGGGGCTATCTATGTTATTCTCACTTGGTGCATGCTGCAACACATGAGTCTGAGTCTCGCGGTTTTCTTCTCATTTGGACTTCGGCTGTGCAGAGCGCCTCTGTTTGAACTAAGAGTTCTCTCATGGGACACGCTTTGCCCATGTGCAGCTCTACGCTGCCACCCAGGGGGCGATGGGAACCCCACAGTGGAGCAAGAAGGCATTACTTGGTGAATTCCCTGGGTGCATTCTGAAATGTTTCTCCCTTTCAAATTTTTGTGTGGGAGGATACACAATTGCTCTGCCAAACGCATTGACGGAAAAGAGCTGACTGCCTTGGTGGTGCTTGTTTTGAATGTCCGTCTCTCTTGGAAAGTGCTGTGTGAGAAGTGTGCTGCACTGTGACGTTCTGGCACTGAGTGTGCGTGCTGTCATTTCCTCCTTCCCACTTGTTCCCTTTCGAGTATCTTACGCTCTACAGGGTGACTGCTTTGGCGTGCGGCTTGTCAACCTCTCCCATGCGGGAATGCTCATCTCCCCTGTGCCACAATGAGGGATCTGAGACATTCACAGTTACTTGTGGGAAGGCATTATGTGTGACCCGGGGGAATT
>NW_007050242.1:0-722 GCF_000164805.1 Carlito syrichta
CAGCTTGATAGCCAGCTAGCTAATCAGCTAGCTAGTTAAGTCAGATAACAAATCAGCTAGTTGTTTATCTAACTAGTCGACTAACAATTCAGCTAGCTGTTCAGCTAACTAGTGGAGTCGTTTGCTTTCCACCAGGTCAGCTAATTAGTCGGCTCACTTGCCTGCCATCTGGTTCGCAAACTAGTCAGCTCACGTGCCAGTCAACAGGTCAAATAACTTGTCGGGTCACTCGCAGGCCAACAGGTTAACTAACATGTCGGCTTCCTCACCATCCGACTAGTTAAGTCAGCTCACTGGTTGGCTTGCTCGCCAGTCAACTTGTTAAGGCAGCTCACCCGTCAGCTCACTGGCAGACCTACTAATTAACTTGGCTTACCAGTAGGCTCAATCGTCAATCGACTAGTTAAGTCTTCTGAGCTGTTGGCTCACTTGCCAGCTGACTAATTCAGCTGAAAAGTCAGCTCACTCGCTGGCCGATTAGTTAAGTCAGCTGACAGGTCAACTCACTCGCTGGCTGACTAGTTAAATCAGCTGACAAGTCAGCTTACTCACTGGCCAACTAGTTAAGTCAGCTGACAATTCGGCTCACTCACTGGCCGACTTGTTAAGTCAGCTCATCTGTCGGCTCACACGCAGTCCAAATAGCTAAGTCAGCTAACTGGTAAGCCTACTAGCCAACCAACTAGTTGAGTTAACTAACCAATAAGCTAGCTGGTTGGCCA
>NW_007050243.1:0-492 GCF_000164805.1 Carlito syrichta
CGATTTACGTAATGCCTTATAACTCAGTTAAAACTCATTCTTAAACTACCAAACTTTACTATAATTCATATGAGTTTCATATGTCTAAACTTTAATTTTTATATGATCTAGTGATTGGACTTTAATACTATGCTATATCCTATTAAGCTAATACCTTATCATTAAATCTTATAATTATCATTAACGTATGATTTTTAAAATCATAACACCATAATTCTCATTCTATTCTAGTAAAATGATGACTTTAATCCAAAACTTAAATATTTTTTCCTAGTATATTAATACATGGCTATATGTAAAATTTCCTATTGTCATATTAGAAGGAAAACAGCACCATTGGGAAAATTTCGGTATACAAATCAAAGGATCTTAAAATTGTCCTACAGGAATAGGAACTAAAGTCATAATCTGAGAAAAGGAAACTTAAAAGCTTAAACAAAACTTAAAAGTTTTCTATGAATGCTTATTACTGTTTAAATCTTTTTGATGTTA
>NW_007050244.1:0-812 GCF_000164805.1 Carlito syrichta
AATGCTTTTAAAATGACCACACTTAAAACAGTAAAACAATCTTAACAAAGTCAACCCAATAACACATCCTGGTGCATTCGCCCCCAACACACACACACAGCCACATACCCTCGGTGCCTGCAGTTGACTTTCTTTTGGCCAACTGATAACAGATGGTAAGTTGGTGAATAAATATTTAATTTATGCAACCCAAATCCTGAAAGTCTGAGTTTCAAGTGTAATGCCTTGCATTCCTGAAGCAAACTGTACAGAAATATATTTTTTTAAAAAACTACATTTCCAGCTGTCCTTTAAAAGAAGAAAATGAAAATAAAAGGAAAACCCACACATATGCATGCACCAAACCAAAGATGCTGAAGACCCTCTGCCAATCAGCATTTCTATAGAGACATTCTTTCGATGATTAAAACAAAAACTCCAGCCAGGCTCGGTGGCTCAGCCTGTAATCCCACGCCTTTGGGAGGCTGAGGTGAGTGGATTGCTGGGCAGGTGAGACCTCATCTCTACAATAAATCAAAAAATTAGCCGGGTGAGGTAGCGTGCGCCTGTAGTTCCAGCTACTTGGAAGCCTGAGGCGGAAGGATCGCCGGAGCCCAGCAGGTCGAGGCTGCGGTGACCGGGAGTGGCCACTGCACTCCAGTCTGAGCGACAGAGTGAGACTCCAACTCAAACAAACAAACAAACAAACTAAAAACTCTAAAATGTTCAAGCAAAGAAAACAAGCCAAGTAGCAATGTCCAGGAAGTCACCTAGTTGTACTGTCTTCTAATTATCCAATGACAAAACAAATGACACCGGCCCAACTTCCTCGA
>NW_007050245.1:0-647 GCF_000164805.1 Carlito syrichta
GGAAGCAGCCACTGCACTCCAGTCTGGGTGACAGAGTGAGACTCCAACTCAAAAAAAAAAAAAAAAGTCCAAATAAGCACAATTAAAAATGCAAAAGGTGAAGTCACAGTTGAACCTGAAGAAATTAAAAAAATTATCTAGATAACTATGAAAATAAACTAGAAAACTTAAAGTAAATTGAGCACTTTCTGACATCACACAACCTACCAAGGTTGAAACAAGAAGAAATTGAAAATCTAAACAGACTCATAACAACCCTGGAAATTGACTCAGTTATTCAAAATCCTCCCACCAAAAAAAGCTCCAGAACAGATGGCTTCCCAGCTGAATTCTACATGTCATAAAAGGAGGAACTGATACCAATCCTACTTAAAGTAGTCCAGTTAATCAAGAATGATCAATTCTGCTCAACTCACTTTATGAAGCTAACATCATAATGATACCCAAACCTGGCAAAGACCCAACAAGTAAAGAGAATTACTTGTCCATTTCCTGAAAAGCATAGATGCAAAAATTCTCAACAATTTGCTAGCAAATTGAATACAACAATACTTTTCAAGGATCATTCACCATGACTAGGTGGGCTTCATTCCTGGGATGCAAGTCTGACTCACATCTTCAGACCATAAATATAATTCAGCTCATTA
>NW_007050246.1:0-736 GCF_000164805.1 Carlito syrichta
GGTCTCCGTGGCTGGCTCCCAACATAGTAAGAACTGCCTCTCCTTCGTTATGCATGCCCCAGTGACTGATCCACCTCCTGTCCCTGGTCCTGCATTGTGATGTGTTCCCCAGTGATTATTTCTCCTCTGTGATGGGTTCCTAGGGACTTGGCTTGATCTGTGATGGGTGTCCCAGTTACTGGTGCTCCTCTGTGATTGCTATCCCTGTGATTTCCCCTCTTCCTAATGGGTGTCACAGTGACTGGCACCCCTCTAAGAATGGTACCTCATTGACAGGCCCTTGTATCTGATTGGTGCCTCAGTTTCTGGTCTTCCTCTTTGCTGGCTGCCTCAATGTCAAGACTTCCTCTGTGATTACTGCCCCATTGATTTGCCTTCCTGTGACTGGCCCTCATATGATATTGCTTCATCTCTTCCTGGATACCTCTGTGATGGATGTTCCAGTGACTAGACCTCCCCTGTGATGGGTACCTCAGTTACTGGTCCTCCTCAGTGATAGGTGCCTGAATGACTTGCTCTTTTTTGTGATGGTGCCCCAATGACTGGTCCTTCTCTGTGATAGATTGCTCAGTAATTAACACCTCTGTGCTGTTGCGTCAGTGACAAGTCATCTTTTGTGATGGTTGCCCCAGTGACTGACCCACCTCTATAATGGATTCATCATGACAGAATCTCACAGGTGAAAGATACCTCAGTGGCCCGCCATCCTCTGTGATTTTGACATATTGACTGGCTC
>NW_007050247.1:0-750 GCF_000164805.1 Carlito syrichta
GGGTCAGGCAATTCACTCACTTCGGCCTCTCAAAGCGCGGGATTACAGGCTGAGCCACCGAGCCTGGCCAGACATACATCTTAAAAGATGGTCATCCTTATGGAGATGATTATAAAATCAATTATAGATGGTAAAGGATCACCTAAATAGAGAAGTAGACTAGGTTCAGGGATAAGAAGAATAAATTATTATATTGCTCACCTAAATTATCTGTAAAGAACTACAGTTCAGTTTCTCTTAAATTTCCAGTTTTTAATAAATGTCTGACACTAGTCCAAGTACTTTGAATGTATTAACTCATTTAAACCTCAGAACAATTGGCAATTTTGTATTCATTTTATATATGACTACGATTGTAGAGTGGTTTGTGTCTTACAACATGTCTAGTAAGTGCAAGTACTAGCTGCCTGAGTTCATCTATGCTCTCTTAAATACTATTGCATTTTGTCTCTCCAGTATTTTTTATGGAACTTAATAAGCTAGTTATCAAGTTCGTGCGGACTGGTAAAGAGCAAAAATAGCCACGGCCATTTAGCTAAGTGTTTAGGCAGTGGCTGTGGAAGAGGCATTTCTTCTAGCTGATGCACAGACTCTAAAGTTGTGGTAATTAAAATAATGTGATATTGGCTCAGATTAAGTTAACAAATGTGCAGCAAATTAAGGTGATAAAGCTAAAGAAGGGACCCACGTACAAGAATGTACAATAGACATGATTTTACAAAGAATTGGGAGAAAAGAATAGATAAGTCC
>NW_007050248.1:0-779 GCF_000164805.1 Carlito syrichta
AGAGCTGTCCTAAACATCTATACATACAAAATAGGAGCACCAACTAAAATAAAGCAGCTTCTAGGCAAACTTTAAAGATATTGACTCTAACACTCTCATAGCTGTGGATTTAATACCCGACTCACAATCCTAGACAGATCATTAAGACAAAAAAAAGCAAGGAGATCTGGAACCTCAATGTGACTCTTGACCAAATGAACTTAACTGATACCTACAGGACATTCCACACAACAATCACAGAATATACATTCTACCCATCACCACATGGAATATACTCTAAGATTGACCACATCCTTGGCCATTAATCAAGCATAAACAAATTTCATAATTGAAATTTTCCCAGGCACCTTCTCAGACCACAGTGGAATCAAAATAAATATCAACAACAACAAAGCTCCCCCCAAACCCACAAAGACATAGACACTAAACAGCATGATGCTAAACAACTCCTGGGTCAGTGATGAAATCAAAACAGAGGTTAAAAGATACCTGTAAACAAATGAAAATGAAGAACCATCTTACCAAAACCTCTGGGACACCATGAAAGCTGTAGTAAGAGGGGAATTCATATTCCTACAAACACACATGAAGAAAATGGAAAGATCACAAGTTAACAACCTAACAAGTCACCTAAGGAAGATGAAAAAGCAAGACCACCAAACTGTAACTTCAGCAGAAGAATCCAGGTCGCCAAAGTAAAAGCCCAAATCCAGGACATAGAAGACAAAAAAAAAATACAAAAATAAATGAAATAAAAAGCTGGTTCTTTAAAAGGATAA
>NW_007050249.1:0-633 GCF_000164805.1 Carlito syrichta
GACTTCCCGCTGCCGGGCCACACCCCCTCCCTCGCCGCAGCCTCGGTTCGGAGGACGGCGGCCGTCTCGTCATCTCGCGGTACTGGAGGCGTCGCGAGACCGGAAGCTGCTTTACTTTTTCCCACCCTCTGTCCTAGTCCTGAAGAGTGGGCGGTCCTGGCAGGAGGCGGAGCCTGACGCCCCCGAGCCCACAGCGTCCCGCGCGGCCCCCTGGGAAATTCTTAGAAAGGCGACTCGAAGGCGGAAGGAAGCCGCGCAGGGCGCGTAGCCTTTCGCGGGGTCGGGCGGAGTTGACAGTCCGGCTCCGAGAGCCCCGACGTGCGGTGCTGCCCGACTGACGAGTGTTTGTCAGTTTCCTGGGGCTTTCGTGAGGGAAAATAGAATAAAACATCTGCAAAGTCGAGCCAGCTGTTTTCTTCTAGACTCTTTCATGTTTTAGATTTCTCTCAAAATGTGTTAATACAGCGGTCAGCTTTAAAGCGGGGTTTCGCAGACCGGCACAGGTAGGACGCACCTCTTTTCCACAACATGTCCTTTAGGGTGGCCAAAAACTAAAAGATAATATTAATACCAAATGTCGGCAAGGAGGCAGAGCAACTTTTCACATGTGTAGGATGGTGGGAATGCGAAATG
>NW_007050250.1:0-654 GCF_000164805.1 Carlito syrichta
CGAGGAGTCAGGTGTGGTGACTCACACTTATAATCCCAGCATTTGGGAGGCGGAAGCAAGAGGATTGAGACCACCCTGGGCAATTTGGTGAGACCTTATCTCTAAAATAAATTTTAAAAAATTAGCTGGGTGTGGTGGTATGGACCTGTAGTTCCGGCTACTGGGAATACTGAGGTGGAAGGATGGCCTGAGCCTAGCAGATTGAAGCTAAGTGATTGTGAGCATGCCATTGCACTCCAACCTAGGGGAGAGGGTGAGATTCCCGGCTCAAACCAAAAAAAAAAAAAAAAAAGAAAAAATGATGCCTCGGCCCGTGTGGCTGCCCTGAGAGTCCAGAGAGAGAGAGAGAGCAGCAAGAGATTAAGAAAAACACAGACACAAAGACATAAAGAAAAGCTGGGGCCAGGTGGAACACTTTCCTCTGATGGAGAAGTGACCCTGAACTCAGCATGTTTATTTTATAATCAAGCACAAAGAAACTTGGAAGGGATTCAAGGTCTGTGAGAGAGCTATAGTGGAATTTTTTTGCTACCTAAATGGCAAGCTGTTCCATGGTTATCTTGCTGTAGCTAAGGCTTTATCTGTACTATGTGCACCCGGATTTGTGGGCATCTGAAATGCTGTTTCGTGTAGCAGGCTGCGTCCCCTGCCTTT
>NW_007050251.1:0-793 GCF_000164805.1 Carlito syrichta
ATCCATCAAATTTCACCCTCAAAAACACAATATCTCAGGCAACCCTCTTAGGTCCCTCTCCCACTCTGGGAGCTTTTCTGTCCTCTCAATAAATCCTGCTTTCTCAAAACAAAAACAAAAACAAAACCCATAACATCTTGGCATTGGAGCAGCAAAACAATGGTCAACATGCTAGTAGGAACGTATGTTTAGTCAAGCAGGACTGTGGTGGGGGAGGACCAATCAGGGTCTGAATGTGTGTTCCCTGCCAAAAAATCCAAATGTTGAAATCCTCACCCTCAAGGAGATGGTCTCTGGAGTTGGGGCCTTTGGGAGGAGATCTGGGCATGAGGGTGGAGCCCTCAAGAATGGGGCTGGTGCCCTGTACAACGAAATGCAGAAAGCTCCCTCATCCCTCACCCCTCCCTCCACAGGTGGACACAGTGAAAGACACTGCCATCTGCAAACTAAAAGGGTGTCCTCACCAGATGTGGTACCACCAGTGTGATGATCTTGGACTTCAGCCTCTAGAACTGAGAGAGAGACAGTTCTGTTGTTTCTAAGTTCCTGATTGATGGTACTTTGTTGCTGTTTAGTGCTCTCCTTACATCGACTTCCTTTGTCAGGTTTAGGGCATTTTGCTATGGTAGCCATGACAGACTAGGACCGGCAAGGAGGACAGTCCTGCAGAAACTGTCTTCACTGCACAGGTAAACCCCTTCACATCCCACAAGTGACGAAAGGAGAGCAAGGGGTCTTTGGGGCTGGTGGGGGTCATGGGAGAGTCCTAAAGGGTCACAGGAAGCGAGTGGGT
>NW_007050252.1:0-743 GCF_000164805.1 Carlito syrichta
GAAGTCGAAGAGTCAGCGGAGGTGGGAAGGGAGGCATCTGTGTGCTTAAAGCCTTTTTTTTTCTTTTTTACCTTCTCACTTACTGATAATTTGAGACGACAGACATTCAGGTTCGCGTTATTGTTCCCGCAACATTTGAAAGCACATCTCCCTTGTCTTCTGGGCTCCATTTTTGCAGAGAGCATTTAGTTCCATTCTCATTTTGAACCCTTTGTATGAAATTGCTTTTGCTAAGCTATTGTTATATTTTTAATTTTTTTAAATCACTTGAAAATTTTAGGATCTTAGCCTAGTCCCCTGTGGGGGGACAGCCCCTGCAAGTTTTGGGGAGTCCCTTGGAAGATGTGGTGGCGTCGGCGAATCTGTAGGGATAGATATTAAAAGAAAGAAAGATGGAAGGATAGATATAAAGAGGAAGAAAGAGAAAGAAAGAAAGTGGGCAACTGTTCAGTGAAATGAGCAGAAGCCGTTTATTGAAAGTTACAGCAGGTATTTATCCCCAAATTTTACACAGGCAGTCTCACAAGTCTTTCGCGTGAACACAAAGCCAGGTGCCGGGGGGGGCATCCCCCACCCACCAGATGCTTAGGTGTGAGGAGGAACAAACCCCAAGATTGTCTCATTGTTCCCTTTGCTAGTTAATGTTCTTCAAAGCAGTGTAACAATCTTTACTAGTCTAATGATGTTCTGATAATCAATAACTTCTAAAGCTCACTCAATACCCATGACGACTAATTAAACTC